>NW_027526335.1:88021085-88106541 GCF_048455015.1 Haemaphysalis longicornis
GTACATTTTACCATGTAACTGCATTTTTATCCGAACCGTATTCTCCTCCATGATATCCGACTCAATATCAAGATTAAGATCAGAGCCAAGGGATCCCCTCCACCAGTCGGGCACCTAACTCATTGCCACAGACGGGTCCGTGAGGTCTGACTCGTCCGCCATTGGAGCGTGGATTCCGTCGGTGGGACTAACTGTGAAGGAGAAACTCAGTCCCAATACGTCGTCCACCTTCACTGAGTT
Source organism: Haemaphysalis longicornis (assembly GCF_048455015.1). NCBI lineage: Eukaryota > Metazoa > Arthropoda > Arachnida > Ixodida > Ixodidae > Haemaphysalis > Haemaphysalis longicornis. Next base: position 88,021,326 of record NW_027526335.1, read on the forward strand.
AACTGCTATTAGGGCGGCGCTCTGTCACATGACCGATAGTCCAGCTCGGCAATATGTGACCTTTACCGACTCGCGGCCTGCCCTGCAAGTACTGATGAAGCCATCCTACCACTGCAGCCAACTTGTCCGTAATCTACACGCATTGCACACACTTGGACTACGAGACGGGCACTCCATCTCGCTTCAATGGCTGCCAGGTCATTCCGGCATTCAGGGGAACGTTGTCTCTGACGCAGCAGCGAAAGAGGCGCACAATCTGCCTGTGTCTATTGGAATCCCGTATTCCAGATAAGACGGAAGTGCGGCCATTAATGCACTGGGATGGAAACTGCAGTTGCCACAGCTTGGCAGGACCCTCTTGGTCAATTGCGTGCCTCTGCACGCGATTGACCCTCAGTGCAATTTCCAGTTTCCGCGAGGCCTACAAAAGCAAGCGGAGGGTGTTGTTGCCTTCACTGGTAGTTCTCTTTATAAACTAGGCTGGGCGGACTCGCCATTATACTCTGTGCGCTCTGTGAGAGAAGACATACGGCATGTCTTGTAGTTACTGCCCGCAGCATACAACTCAACGCGAAACAGCGAAAATAACTCTTCTGCGACTGCTACGCGGAAATCCTTTAGAACTGCTTCACTTTCTTGGTCCGTGGCAAAATCACGCTGACGCGGCGCGAGGGACAAAAGCTCCCTTAACTTTTTCGTCTGACTCTGGATTAATCGAGGTTCTTTAACCTTGGGATCCTCACATATTTTTTTCTCCTAGGGCGGTAAATTTTTTCTACGTTCCCAACTAAGTTTATTTTCCTCTCCCTATTATTCATTGTTACTGCCTACTTCTTGCCCTTTCCTTTTCTCTTTTTTCGCCTCACTACACTCACACCCATCTGAAGTAGCAAGCCCCACCCTTTGTGGGACTAACCTATTCAGTGTTCATTAAAGCTCTCTCTCTCTCTCTCTCTCTCTCTCTCTCTCTCTCTCTCTCTCTCTCTCTCTCTCTCTCTCTCTCTCTCTCTCTCTCTCTCTCTCTCTCTCTCTCTCTCTCTCTCTCGAACAACCGAACAACCGAACAACCGAACAACCGAACAACCGAACAACAGCACCTGTTGTGCTCATTAGAGATTTTGTTCCCTCCTTCATTCGTTCCCATATGCATTCTCTTCTTCCTGAACCAAACATGGCCTTTGTTCGTATGTGTCTAGTACTGCAGTGTCTTTGTGTTAGGTTCACTTCAATGCGGGTGTTCTTGCCTTGAATACATTGAGTGAATTAGCGTGTGTTTCTAATTGCGTCGGTTGCCGAACAATTGCGATTCTTTTCAATGGCGATGCCGTTTGAGCTGGTGGTTGGGCCGGCGAGCCTGTCCAGAAAAATCTCGCCGAGCGATGACGTCATCGCGCGTGCCGGCACCTCCGTAGCTTTGGCTCGCCGCGCTCGGGCGTGATTCCTGCCGCCACCTGTCGGTGGTTCAATACAACTGGTACAAGCACGGCTTTCGAAAAGCGTCACGGGGTGGCTCTTTCTATAGCCTGGCGCGCGACCGGGTGGTGCAGTTTTGACGGTGCAAAGAGAAGAGTTAATGCCAAAATGAAACAAGACAAGAGGCCGAGAAACGATAACGTTAATCCACTTCTTAATTTAGCGTCCCGCAGGCCAGACCGCACGAGACGAACAGTGGTCACCGAGCATATTCAAAAATTTTGAGTACACGTTAGTCCCGCTGTGGTCTCCGCTACTCTTTCAGCTTCACAGCGAATTAAGCCGGTGGGCACGCGTACATTGCACACGCTTTAATGACCGAGTCTTCATTACTCTTTCGGGTGCTAACGGAGACACCACGCCGAATACTTTACCGAGTATCGAAGCATAACCACGCACAAAACTTGGCCAAGTCTCCAAGCGTAACCACGCATAAACTTAGCCGAACTAAGAACAAGCTAGGTGGCTCCGCCAGTTTTGCTGTTTGCCCAGTCTTCGCTCCACTAATGCGAAGCTGCCCCAATTTTTTTCTCTCTCTTTTCTGTTGAAGTCCCCTGCAATCAGAAGTCGCAGGGGGCGTCGCGTCGGCTTTGCAGGCCAAATAAACGTTTCTTCCACTCCACTCCACTCTCTTTTCTGTTCTATTGCTTTCCCTTCAGCCGGACCTGGAAATAGCCTGCAGAATTTATATAAAGTAATAAGAAAAACTACAGAAAGCTGGCCGTGCGGATTTTAGCTGACCGTGCGTACGGTCGTAATAATTGCCTGGGACATTTCGAGGCCCTGTAGCATGCGTTCATTGATAGGTGCAGAAGGAGGGTAACTGCCCTTCCTCCTATTCACTTCTACGTGACATGATCATCCCTCTCTGCGTAATACAGTAAAAGCTCGATAATTCGAACTCAAAGACGACCATAAAATTGTTCGAATTAGCCGGAGTTCGAATTAGCGGGCGGGCGCTAGAATGAATGAACATCGCGCCACACTGCGCGGGGAAAACACAAAGAAACCGCCTCCGGGCTCGTTATCGCGAATTCGGCGCTACTACACGTTTGTGGTGGGTGATTTCGTAAATAATGTTCATGGAGCTCGAACAGCGAACGGCGGCAGGGGAGCGGCGCCCGTGTGGAAGCGAAATAAACTGTCGCAGCAGCGTAGCGCGCGCGCTACGATTTTCTTTTTTCTTTTTGCATCTCTAATTAATTTGGTTTTGTTTGGATTTACAATACATTGTAGTCACTCTAGGCTGACTTCTTCTTCGAGAAGCGATGGGAACCAGGTGGTCATAGTAACCGAGTTCGAATTACGAGCTTTTACTGTAACACTGTTTCATAACGAGTAAGATGTTCTTTTAAGGCAGCAAACTCACAAAATTATTACCGTAATTTGCTGATTTATAATACATTGCGCATGGTTCGTGGGGCTGCGCAACACGAGCAAAATTTTTTTCTTATTCGTCTATTTGGTCAAGAGTCGTCGCAGCTTTCTGACAACGCAGTCAGTGATACGTACTCTACATACAATGTGTAAAGTCGCCATCGTGCACGCTGTAAATAGGAGCACACGTTTCGCACAATCTCGATGTTTGCGCCGAGAAAACCGTGTTTCGCAAATGGTCGCGCATCTCCTCAAGGGGCCGCCGCTGAGCCCGCTGTTTGCTTTGCTCAGCTCGAGCGTCCTTGAAGCCTGTGACCGAGGTTAGACGTCACGGAGGTCGTAGGTGGAAGTATGCCGCCCAAACAAGCCCAGAGGACACTTAGGGAAGTGGTGATCCCTCGCCTGAACAAGCGAAGAATCGTAAAGCGCCGCACCAAATAAATAGCCCGCACATGGCAGAGGTCAAAACTTGCCTTCGCCGCTGACATCGCCGCAAATCGTTAGGAACGAGGCCGTCTTGTCATCGCAATTAGCTTCATCTCCTTCCCCGCAAAGCGTGACGCACTGAGAGTGCGGAATTTCATTAGTAAGGACAAATAATTACCTAATCTGCACACAGTGGGTTGCATACGTCCACGTACTAACAGCAGCCGCGTTTGTTGCATTATTGCGCGCGCAATCTGCAACGGCCGCGCAAACGTGCATCGCATTACGTTCAAGTTCATTCAACCGGACGCTGAATATTTATCCGCTTTTATTTTTCGCGCCGAAAGGTCCCAACCGAGGCAACACGCCGATCCACGGCTAACCAGGTGGCCCCGATTGAGGGAGACCGTCGAGATAATATATCGACGTCTTCCGAACGTCTGCCGTCAACCATTCATGAGCACCGGGCGTCCTAGCTAGCTCGCGAGGCGGAGGATGCGGGCGCTGATGCACAGCCGCCGGACGTGTCGGAGGTGTGCCGTAACTGCTGATGAAAGCGAGTTCGCCACGGCCACGCGCGCGCACTCTAATATGCGAGGCACGTGTGCGTATACGATAACAGGCAAGACGAGTGAAACGAGCCTCTTCGACGACGCTTAACCTTGAAAAAGCTTCCCATAGCCGATTCCCGCATACATGGTTAAGACGACGGCGTACACCGCAAGTGCACAACGCAACCCAGCCGGTAGTCCATTGTCCGTCCGCACTCGAGGGCCGACAGTGAGCAGCACATCAATCGCGCATGCCCGGGGCGTAACATTTACTCAATAGTCTCGTATCTCTATCATTTACAGTCGTGTACACAAGCGTGCGGCTCTCGAACTCCCTGATTATACCTTAGTGTAGCTATTCTCCTTACGACGATGCCGATAATCGCCGAAACTGTAGCCGAGCGCACGAGCATCCATTCTGGTGTGCGGGTGCCGTCGACAGCGATGCGTGCGCGGACGGAGGCTTCCCCGCGAACCTAAGACTTATCACGGTACGCGGGTGGATATGGCAGCAGGCGGCTCTTAAATCTTATGCAACGGACCCTGCGTGCAGGTCGAATTGAGCAAGAAGGAAAACCAGGGACGTAAGCGTTTGTCCAGGCCATCTGTTCTGCGCGGCCGACAAGTGCACGCCAAATACAATACACGGTGGCTCCCACGCGGAGGTCTTCTGACCCCGCTGAAAGCCTCTGGATGCCCGCCAACCGTCACGCCCCTCGGATTCGCTTCTTTTATTTTACCATAGCGACGAGACGAGACGGGTTGATACGGTGCGTTTGTAGAAAACATTGATCCATGTTTTTCGGCGCACAGCCACCTTGAGCAGAGGGTGTTTATTTACTAAAAAGGGCCGTGCGAAAATCGAGCGTCTGCTACGGGTAGAAGAGAGAAAAAACGGCGTCAAGTGTAGACAACAACAAAATGACCAAGTGCGCATAATTGACAGCGACCTTGTAAAGAGCTGCTCGTCGATACGCAGAACAAAGGTTCGTGACAGGACAGGGCGAGGCACTATTTATCATCGTCAATTGTGTAAGTCTAAGAATGGCAATACGAAAGCCACCATTCTGGCCCTTTTCGGCCTTGCAGCTCACTCAAGTTTGTGACGGCTGTACCATGGGACCTTTCCACGAAGCGTACTGAGCGTTTGAGACCAGAACAAAAACTGCATCTTCGGACTGCGTAGCACTGTTTGTGCGCTCATCTGTTGTTCAAAATACATGTGCCACTTGTTGTAGGCCCCCAAAACAGTTTTTAAATTCGACTTCCAGAAGAGCAAGGTCGCTTCAAACACCCACAAACACTGTTGAACGCGGGCTCGCGCACACGCACGCACGCGCACATACGCAGTGTTCTAAAAGGATCTACCAAATCTGATTGATTGATTGATTGATTGATTGATTGATTGATTGATTGATTGATTGATTGATTGATTGATTGATTGATTGATTGATTGATTGATTGATTGATTGATTGATTGATTGTGGGGTTTAACGCGCCGACGCAACGCAGGCGATATGACGCGCCGTAGTGAAGGGCTCTGGATTCATTTTGACCACCTGGGGATCTTTAACGTGCGCCGAAATCTCGTACACACGGGCGTTTTTGCTTTTCGCCTCCATCAGAAAAGCGGCCGCCGCGGCCCGGAATCGAACCCGCGACCTCGTGCTCAGCAGCGCTACGCCCCATGAAATCCAATTTTAAAACCTTCCTTTACTTTTTCACTCTATTTCACAAGCTGTGTACAGCAGTGCCAATGCTACGAGGCGTACCAAGGCATTTTCTAGGACAAGCAAAATGGTTGAAGGTTGGGCGAGTTGGTAATGATGCACCTCAAAAAACAAACTGCGCGCAAATTAACGAGGACCGGGAACACATGGAAACAGCACAAGCGTAGTGCTGCGCTTGTGCTGTTTTTATGTGTTCCCGTCCTCGTTAATTAGAGCGTAATTTTTTTTTAAAATATTCTAGTACTCTATACCGAGGTAGTTACACCTGCACAGTGAAGGGAAGAAAATGTCCTTCCAAGACCGCAACTTTTGTCGCTTTTCGCTTTTGTCGCTTTGTCGTCGCTTTTCTTCAAACGCCCTGCGTAGAGTGGCACGGTGAGTTTTACGCGCTTATTGGGCGAATTGGTTGAGAGCGATGAAGCACGAACAGTGCTGCAGGAAGCCTGTGAAATAAAATATATAGTCTGTTCTTGTTAATAGTTTAAAAAAGTGAAACACTGGTTCACTTGCTTGATACAGACTGAAAATCTTCACCCCGTATTCCCGTGCTTCAGTATGAGACAAACATTTTATGCGCATATTTCAGTGCTTTCCTATATTATGTTATGCGGTGCCGCGTAAGTCCACTAAACTGGTGCGTTTCGGAATACGAAATGTCAAGTTGTATAAATGACCCTTAATCTGCCACCGCAATCGTCTCGGATGATTTCAGAGCACGCTTGGGGTCTTGTTTCGCGTTCGTACACTGTCGTACAGGCTATGAACTCACAAAACTGAAAGGATATCTGCAGACGTGTGCACGAGTTACTATGCATACCTTAAGGGTGACTCCAGCTCGCAAGCGCCTGTTGATGCACGCGTTCGTCTATACTCTGCTCCGACCCGCCGCGGTGGCTCAGTGGCTAAGGCGTTGCGCTGCTGAGCACGAGGTCGCGGGTTCGATTCCCGGCCGCGGCGGCCGCTTTTCTGATGGAGGCGAAAAGCAAAAATGCCCGTGTGTACGAGATTTCGGCGCACGTTAAAGATCCCCAGGTGGTCAAAATTAATCCGGAGCCCTCCACTACGGCGCGCCTCATCGCCTGCGTTGCGTCGGCGCGTTAACCCCTACAATCAATCAATCTATACTCTGCTCCGCAGAATCTGCGCACCGTTGTTGAAGCTTCGAAGTGTGCCTAGACTTCGAAATTGCGCGAGATAATCCCTTCCCATGGACGTCATCCGCCGCCATCCAGCTCATAACAGCACACGACGCCTGCGCGGATGAATACGTCGTGACGTGACGTGAGCTTCTTACCCAATCATTTTGAAAAACAGAGCGAAGGAGACACCCTCAACAACCATGTAGCCTCATATCTTGACAACCCAGGGTAGTCAGATGTTAAATCTTTCGCGCTGTTTCTCGAAATAATTAGTCCCAACCAATTAGTCCACTTTCCATCCTTTCACTTCACTGGCTCACGTCGGCAGTAGCCTTGCGAGGGCTGCTGGGAGCTGGTGCAAGAGAACGTAGAGTAAAACCTCGCTATAACGAAATCCTGAAGACGGCAAAGTGACTCCGATGTAAGTGGTACTTCGCTAAAAGCGGTGATGATTTTCTCTCCCTGCACTGCAAGTGAAGCCGTAAAAAAATCTAATAAATCAGAACTTTGAATAAAGCGCTGTCGCTATATGAAGTGCTTACTGTACGCATTTCAGCACCGCAATAAATGTTGAGAGCGAGAAACTTGGGCAGGGTTGGAACTACAAGTGAGATACGTCGCAAGAATTTTGAGCAATGATATCAGTGACAGTTGCCGACTGGCTCTCGTTTCTTTTCCTTTGTTTTCGTCCATCTTTTTTACAACTTATGTTGGTTTAAGGGCTTGTTTCAGAACTGTAGTCCTTTCGGTCCTGGTGTCCTGATGTAGGACACCAAGCAAAATTCTTTTAGTAAATCAAGAACGAAATCAGAACAGCTAGTTTTCTGGGATACACTTGTTCAAGGATGTCTCTTGGAATAGGTGTCACCATTCTCCGTTTTGTTGTTGTTGTTGTTGTTGTTGTTGTTTTTGTTGTTGTTGTTGACGATAGCTGAACGCTATAAAGAGGAAGGCGTTGCAGTGAAGACCAGGCTGACGACGTGGCGACCCAGAGGGCCGAAATCCTCGTCTGGTTACACATATGTAAATATATATATAAATGCTTGCACTATCAGCTTTATTTTTGCTTATAAGCTCAGTGCTTTCTAAAATTTGCGAAAACAAGCAAAAATATGTTTCTTTTTTCTGGAATTTAGAATTGATTACCTAATGACCTAATTACACGTAATTGCTGCGAATCGCTGATGACTTGCACCACAAGCTCGATTTCTCGTTTTTAAGCTAATAGAGTCCTAAATTAAAAAGATCACACATAAAAAAATTTCGTTCGAAATAAAATGTTTAGCGCTGAAAGGGCTCTCGTTCGCTTCAGAAGATTTTCTAAGGACGCTGTCTATGACTTTTTTTTTATGGCGAAGCTTTCAGCCTCTCACCAATATCGCCCGTAGTCCACTCAAAACACAATGCAGGAAAGCCGACTTTCTCTGACGATGATGATCATCGTGGGTGAAGTGAAGAAAAATTAAAACGTTTCCCGTGGTCGGAATCGAACCTCGGTGCCTCGAGTTATGAAGCCAACGCCTGTCCGGTTGCGCCTTTTTTGTTTTGTTTTCCCCCTGGTATTCATTACACTACAAGTCAACGTAGGAAACGATATACAACACATATTTACAACTATGTACGCATACAAATGAGTTGATTACAAGCTGAAAAACAAAAATAAACAAAATGAACAATTATGCACACCTAGTTTAAAACGGGGGCAACATTGAACAACTCATAAGAAGGGGATGCCAATCACGGCGAGAATCATTTTGGTCATAGACGTCTTTAAGATTCCGGCACGGACCCGCCGCGGTGGCTCAGTGGCTAAGGCGTTGTGCTGCTGAGCACGAGGTCGCGGGTTCGATTCCCGGACGCGGCGGCCGCTTTTCTTATGGATGCGAAAAGCAAAAACGCCCGTGAGTACGAGATTTCGGCGCACGTTGAAGATCCCCAGGTGGTCAACATTAATCCGGAGCCCTTCGCTACGGCGCTCCTCATCACCTGCGTTGCGTCGGCGCGTTAAACCCTATAATCAATCAATCAATCAAGATTCCGGCACGGCCGAAACAGCTTGAATTTGGAGAGGGGTGCATGGACGTGCAAAATTAGACAGGCTGAACCTCTCCGTGTGACGACGACGATGGTTGAACGCTAGGGAAAGCCATGGAATATCCATACCAGTAGCGAGCGGACCCACATCACACCATCTTACCGCACTTAGAAGGTAAGGATCGAATAACCCCCCCACTAGTAATAGTAAATAAATAGGGTCCGCTCGCTCCTGAGTTGGTTCGTCTGGTGTTAGACTTGATTTTGGAAAGCTTCGCGTTCCCCCATTGTCGTTTCGACCCGGGGGATCATCGATGTTTTTCTCTGTGCGTGTGCGTGTTCAACCAACTTATAAAACACATACCGCTAATACCCAATCATTTAACTTCCGTTACGAGCACACTACAACCAAGGTTTCTCCGTCTAAAATCACAACAGGAATGCCGCAAAAACCTAACAAGAATTCCGGTCGTATGACAAAAAACTTTGTTGTGACAACAGAAGCGCTGTTGTTACGACAAAGCCATCTGTTGTTACGACACACATTTCTGTCGTAACGACAAAGTCAATTTTCTCAATGACAAGCATTCCTGTAGTCACAACAGAACTTCCATTTACGCTACTCTCCACAATGGGCAATAACATTCAAACCATGTGCGACTGCTGATGGAAAATCCGGATCACGACAAGACAGGAATTGGGCATGACGGAACATCAAACTTAGGACAGGAATGCAACGCACGACAGAACACCAGGATCACGACACGACAAGAATGCGACAAGATGACAGTACGACACGCGAAAATACGACAAACTACAGAAATTTATCTTGTCGACTTTTTAGACAGTACTCTCTAAAAACGCAATCCAAAAGCAATTGCTGTTGGATTGTGTTTTTAGAGAGTAATTTCGAGGATAGCGTAGATAATCACGGCGTTACGATAAACTCTAATACTGCAATTTCACTTCAGCTGTTTGCATACATTCGTCCCAGTACGATGTGATCGTTGGTAGAACTAGGAGCGGACAGACTCAAATAAATGTTCCGAACAGGGCATTTTATATATCGTTCTGGCGTATGCCTTACTGCAGGAAAATTATATGATTAAACTCATTCAGATCATTGTGACATCTCCACGCCTTAACTTATATACAGTCACCAACTATTCCGTTCAAACAAAATAAAAGAAATAATACACATCAGCCTAAATTATTTTTCTGAAATCTTTTAATTGGGAAATACCGAATAGATAACAAAGCAAGACGTAATAACATGCCAATATTCGAAGTTGATTGATTGATTGATTGATTTATTGATTGATTGATTGATTGATTGATTGATTGATTGATTGATTGATTGATTGATTGATTGATTGATTGATTGATTGATTGATTGATTGATTGATTGCCCGCCGACGCAACAACGCAGGCGCGCCGTAGTGGAGGGCTCCGGATTAATTTCGACCACTTGGGGATTTTAACGTGCGTCGAAATCTCGTACACACGGACGTTTTTGCTTTTCGTCTTTATTACAAAAGCGGCCGCCGCGGCCGGGAATCAAACCCGCTTCTTCGTGCTCAGCGGCACAACGCTAATATTCAAAGTTGAACGTTAACAGGCGAGTCAACTTCAAGGGCCACGTAGCCGCTTTTAAGCCTATCATATGAGCTGCCCGAAACAAGCCATGTCATAGCTCAAAAATAAGGCGTGTGCACCAAACCATTTCCCCTGAGACTCGAACGAATGACCGATATACTTTCGTACAGGTCAAGGTCCCGTTTAACATGCTCAGCAGAACAAGGGCATAGCAGTCGTAAAGCAAAAGCCAACCTCGGATAGTCGATGTTTGAATGATCGTATTCTTTTGAGGCTGCCCCAGGTTTGTACCATATCTTCCCTTCCCGTAGCTCATACCGTTATATTGGTTCTTGCCTTCGACCCACGTCGATGCCTTGCCAAGTCAGTATTGACTATTGTATTGTATTGTATTGTATTGTATTGTATTGTATTGTATTGTATTGTATTGTATTGTATTGTATTGTATTGTATTGTATTGTATTGTACACAGTCTTGTATTGTATTAAATGGCCCCGCCCCTTTTAACTACTTGGCTTCTTCGCCTGTTTGCCAGCACAGCACTTTGAATCGCCACGACACCTAGAACCGAAGGAAACATAACGAATACGTTCAGTCATCGCTTTCCGTTTAACTTAAGACAACAAACTGGGTCCTGCTCTCAGCTATTCGATTGATTTCCTCCTCGACGGCTAAAAATCAAACGCCCCTTCGTCTAACGACGTCGATGGTTGAAACGCTCAGCTTTCTCGAGAGGGATTCGTCCGCGGTCATTGTGGCTGTGGACTTTGACCCTTGATGGGCTAGACTTTGCATCGTTGGGATTTTGACTTTGGCCACTGACGGTTTGGAATTCGATCGTTGAGGCCTTGAATGTGGTCGTTGCGTCATTCGACATTTGTTTTCGTCATTTGCCGAGAAAGCTTCGCGTTTCAACCGTCGTTGTCGTTAGGCGAAAAGGCGTGTTAACGTTTTTGTCCCGCGTAATGTGCCTCCTTCCGAACTGTTCCGACCGGATCGGTATGGTTCAGTCGGACAGACAAGAGACCCAGGTTCGATTCCAACCACGGGAAGCCTTTCATCCTTGAGGCACTTGATGTGCCTTCGCTTACCATTATCATCATCGTCGTTTTATAAAACCCGTTGTGTAGAGTTGGCTTTCCTGCAGATCGTTTTGGTGACGGCACGGCTGCCCCCAGTGCGGCTTATAAAGCTTCGCTTTAAAAAGAGAAGGCGCCCTCTTGGGGTGGGCTCATTCTAGATAAGCAGGAGCGCTCCACGACATTTCCCGGAAGCTCCGTCGGAAAGCATGCCGCTGCATCAACATGCGCCGAACGAAGAGCCAGCGAACGGTTGCCGATTGTTTCCGTCTTTTGCTATCCCTTAATATGGCCAACAATGGCAGGAAAGTGAGCGCATTGAAGCCGGATTATTCAGCCACCGCGTGCTTCTCCCCCACGGCAGCCCAGCGGAAAACGTTTTCTACGACACAGCACAGTGTCCTCGGCTCTGTCTGTGTCGCACGGTGGAACGCTGTGGACACGAAATGTGAAAAGTCTCTTGTATACGTATAATCGCTCGCTGCATAATCGGGTGAGAATTATTCCAGAGCCCGGTACTGTGACACGATTTGCAGCACAGGCATCGCTCCAATATTTTAACCACCACATGTTAATTTTAACAGTAAAGTGTTTTATTCCCGGATACACGAAGATTTCACTGACGTCATATCCGTCATGGATATGACGCCAGTACAACCAAGGAGGCGGCGTGTAAAGGGTGCACCCCTGCACAGAGGGTCTCCTTGGGGGAAGCAACCTTTAGTACTAAAGAGTGCGTTGTACGTAAGGCCCGTTCACACTGCGACGAAAGCGACCAGAGTTCTGTCGCTTTGTCGCGCGACGACAAAAATTGGTCCCGACCATTCGCCAAAAAAGGTCGTCGCGCGACAAAGCGACGGAATTTCCGTCACTTTCGCTCGCTTTCGTCGCAAGTGTGAACGAACCTTTAGGGTTGTTCGTTTTCGGGTTTCAAATTTTAACACGAAAGGGTTTTATGCCGGCATACACCAAGATTTCACTGACGTCATATTCGTCACTGAAATGACAGCAGAACACCTTTGCCGAAGCGACCCCCCAGCAAGACGTCGCTCACCAAGCACACCCACAAGACAGCCGCCGACCCGCAAACCATTCTCAGCTGCAGATTTCGCTGCACATTTCACTTTCGTGTTTTACCGATTCCTATGACAGAGGAATCAACCACAGTTTTTCTTTCTTTCTTTCTTACTGGCATGCGATGTATGTATACAACGGACACGAAAACAATTACGTGAACTTATCGCGTAGTGCCATGAAAAAAAAAACACATTACAACCAAGACTCTTCAGACATGGCCCATACCATTACTTACTGGCGCATATATAATGTTAAACGTCCCTCTTAGACGCACATACATACATACATACATACATACATACATACATACATACATACATACATACATACATACATACATACATACATACATACATACATACATACATACATACATACATACATACATAGTCTCCTCGGGGCCATCGTCATCGTCAGCATTCTTTGTTAGTGGTGGCGATGGTGAGATGGTGATTACAATAGCTCACAACTAAGAAGTACGCATGTGCGAGCGGACACATTGTCGCTTGAAGGCATGGCACATATCCTAATCTATGGTCAGAAGCGTGGTAAGGGGAGGGAGGGTGTGTGACAAGGGGGGGAGGGGGCAAAGCTAGCGGGACGCCGAGGTGAAACGGCAGCGGGAGCATCACAAGCGGCACCTCATCTGTAAACACTGTCAGCCGAAGGAGAGCGCCGCGTCCCCGACACCGAGGCGACACGCTTCTCGTCGCGGTACCCCGCACCGGCAGCGGCCACCGAGAATCGTGATCGCTCCTGTCGGACCGAATGACGGACCCCGCGCATTTCGCCGAGCTAATTGCGTGCAGCGCTGCTAACTGACACGGGCAGGCATCACGTTCCATCAGAAACACCAAACGCGTCCAACCGCTTTCCCGGGCCAGCACGCCGCTTCTTTTGGAGCCGTCGTCTGCGAAGGAAGCGTGTCACTCGGCTGAGACTGGCCTTTGACTGTCAAGCCGGTGTCCAGGACGGCGAGTCTTCATCACTGCCCCGGGAGGAGTAGCGGCCGCCACTGAGTCTTACGTTAAGCTGCGGCAGCGCTGCGCCGAACTTGAGACGCGCATCGCGCAGTGAATCGTCTCCCGTGTTCCGCTTCTTTTTTTCTTTGAGGAGGCCGCCTGGTCGTCCCATACGTCGCCGCTCGCTCGCCGTAGCCTTGACCGGCCGAGCACGAACGCGAGCTCGGCCGTCGACGGGGCCGAGGACAGCGCGCTGCGCGAGTGCGCGCGGCACCAGGAGACGGAAACCGATCGCCTTGCCGATATATTTGTCTTGGGAGCCCTGCCCTCCCTCGCCGTGTGCTTCCCTGGGTGTCCTGCGCGTCACGACTGAGTTGGTGCACGTCTTCGGTATATCGCCGCGCCCCCGGTGTTGTGCGTGCGCACGCGCGGTCCTGCACTCGGGTGTACAGGGAATGTGGAAGTGCTGCCGCCTGTACAGTATTTCGCACTTATGAGGTGCCCTTACTATCTAAAGAACGTCTTTGTGACGTAAGTTAACTCGTTGTAGTTGTAATCATTTATTGTGGCTACAAAGTTAATGTTCCGTATATGGAACATTACGATGACACAATTTTGGTTTTTTTAAAAGCGGAGCTTTTTTTGGCGCTTCCCCAGATTTTGAGGGGGCTGCTGCCGCTACTGCTGCTGTTGCTGATTTCTGCCTTGGTGCCTGGCTGGCTTTTATCTTACACCAGATAACGTAGCTGCCCTCCGGATATAGCGACCGCGAGAACCGGAAAGTGGCTCGCGGAGGACGCCTGGCGAAGTTACAGGAGAATAGGCTGGCTTCCTCGAATCGCGCGCGAGGGGTCGGCCGGGGGAGGAGCAGAAGGAGGAGAAGGAGGGGATAACTTTATTCCTTCTGTGAAGCACCTTGTGTTGGAGTGCCATGGTCTCGAGGACGTTCGAGCGTTAAGTACCAGCGGTCAAGTCCAGCGTACAAGTATTGGATAGTGCCACACCAACACACCAGTGTCAACCATATCCTGCGTTCCCTTTGGGACTTTGCACGCGAGGCTGCCACCTTGAGCCGGACATAATTTGATCCCTTCATTCCCTTCCCACTTTCAGGTGCCTACAGACCAATACCTGTCCCCACAACGTCCTACTACACGCTATGTGCCCCACCCAATACTCCGCCACCTCTGTAACTTCTGCGGCATTTCTAGCGCCTTATACCACCTGGAGTTGAAGTTCCAACGAACCCCTACTGTTAGCAGTGAGTGGAGCAGCTGACCAGCTCGGAGCTGTCGGACAAGCGACGATGGTTGGAGCGGGCCCGGACGGCCAGCCGCCACCAAGGCGCCTTGGACTATAGGGACGCATCTGACGGAGTGGAGGCTCTAACATCCTCCTCCTGCTCACGACTTCACAAAGTCTCTCTCTCTCTCTCTCTCTCTCTCTCTCTCTCTCTATATATATATATATATATATATATATATATATATATATATATATATATATATATATATATATATATATATATATATATATATATATATATATATATATATATATATATATATATATATATATATATATATATATATATATATATATATATATATATATATATATATATATGTATATATATATATATATCAAGTAATGAGAGCAGAATTTTAATGTCATTAATAAGAAAGGCATACAAGCAAAACGCACTCCCCGTAATCACTTATGGTGTAAAGTCCTGGGAACCTACCAGGAGCCTCGATAGAAAAGAAAACTTATGCCTTTCTAATTAGCCATGGAAAGAATGATGACAGGAGTAACGCTTGGAGGCAGTGGCTATGAACTAGAAAGCGGGGGTCTCGGATTAGGGAGCAAAGTCGGGTAGACGGCATCCCAGCTCAAATTAACAGGAAGAAACGGAGTTGGGCTGAACTGACAACTGGGGGACCACCAGGGCGGCGGAGTGACTACAGCGAGAGGAGGGCTAGACAGGGACTAGAAATGGGACTAACGACTGATAATCCGATGGAGCTATGATATAGGCAAATTACGCGGCAAAGAAAGGATTCAAACAGCGCAGGGTGGGAATAATATATAACCCGCCAACTTCCGGTCCGAGATAACGACGATTGGAGTTAAGGTTCTAGAGGCGAGCATTTTGTCTGGCATAGGAGCAAAGAGAAGTGGGAGGGGGTCGAGGCAAGAGCAAGACGGGGAGTACTTTGCGGATTGCGGACATCGAACTGTGGCAACCGCGTCGTGGCAATAATAAGCGATCACTCTTGTACGATTCGACGGTCGCGTCTTGACCTGCAGACATGGCCGCCAGCGCCGTGGCGCTCGGTGTGTGATTAAGTTTCCGCACGTATCGCCCTTGGATTACGCAGAGAAAATAGCGGTCCGGAAGGGGCGATAAGGAAGCGACGTGGGTTTCACGGTCTGGGCAATATTTCTTGCCTTTATTTCTCACCCCGTATAGGATCATACGTGTCCGGATTCGCGGAAGAAACTGCAAAGCGATTGCTGTACGACCAGTCGTGGCATTATCGGCCCACGTCTACAAGGGTCGTCCCGTCGCCGCTACTTGCGGCGAAGCGCCGCTTTTCTGCGACTTCTGCGGTGACCTCGGTCGACGTGGGTTGCGGATTTTCGAAGGTGAAGCAAGATGTCGAAGGCCCCGCAGCGTTTCGTGCGTGCCTGGCGACGAAAAAGCTCGCCTGTATACGGACGAACAGCTCACCTTCTAACTCATTGCTTCGAGGTTTTCGAACACGCTGATATCACGTAAAGGAAAAATCGCATGGCTTTGAAAGCCTCAACATTACGGCCGCGGGCTGCGGGCATGTAGTTTTACGCCTTACGCGGTTCTTACGTCTTTTCAGAGTTGGCTCTAAGAGGCAAACACGGTCACAATTTTTTGTTTCACAAACGCTCACAGATGCCTCCGGCTTCAGCCATGTTGCAGGCACCAGAAAACGAAAAAACAGCAATAAAAAGCTAGTGGCCTCACCTCTGTGCCAGACGTGTAGTGTGGTGACGGCGGACATTTTTTATGGACTGCCGAAAGCATGCGACGGAGGGGTCAGCTTTGTTTAAAAACTTCGAAGAAGAGCCGCTCCGCATGCCTCTTTGGACGAAGTCATTTCTCCTAAAGACCATTGGATCACAAGGATAGACATTTTAGATGCAGAGCATCTGATTCACTCGCCTTGTCCCTCCGGCGTCGTCGTCGTTGTCGGCGTTGTCCACCCCTCTGCCATTCTCCTCGCCGCGCGAGCTGCGCTCTCCGCCGCTCACCCCCTCTCCTCTCCGATAACGAACACTCTCTCGCGAGGGGCATTGGATTGGATTGGATTTGATTTGATTGGATTGGATTGGATTGGATTGGCTTGGCTTGGATTCGGTTGGATTGGATTTGGATTGGATTGGATTAAAGTGGATTGTGTTGGATTGTGTTGCGTCATAGCCGCGGCACGTTGCGTCATAGCCGCGGCAGACGCGCTGGGGCCAGCGCATGTGCAGTACTCTCTCTTCCGCGGTTTCCTCTCCTTCGGGCGCGCTGCGCATATAACCGGTGTGCCGTTCTCCGGCGAAGCAACATCCACGCTTGGCTCAAACACCTAGAGTCCACGCCGCTTTACAAGTACGCCAACGTCGTCATCGACTGGGACCGGCTTACGCAGTCCCCTCAACGTTATGCGCGCTATAAAACGCGTTCCCTTCGCCGCTCCGCCTATGCGTCGCATCTACACAGGGGTTCCCGCGAGGGGAGGTGGGAGTTTTACCCCTGATCCTCCGGTTTTTGAGAGACACAAGGCTCAGTGACTCTTGATGATTTCCCGCGCATAACGGTAAAAGCGTGCTGATCGGGGGAGGCGCAATTGCCGTCGCACCACGCAAGGGAACGTCCATCCCTTAATAAACATAATCACCACCACCACTCTTCAAAATTTTAACGCACTGAAACGGGTTGAGTAACTGCGCAACTGTATGGTTGCTGTCCAAATCCTCATAAATGATAATTGCGCCGCATTGATAAACGCAGGACCACCGAGTAAATTGGTTCCTTCGCACCTCTTTTTTTTTTTAGATCGACGCAAAGCTGGCAGTGACTTGTGTGTTAGTTTGCTTTCATGGGACTGTACATAAGGAAATGTTTGCACAACTGCGGATCACTTCTAGGCTTGTTTTTCTTCGAATATTGAAGAAACCCTTCCGGCGCTGTAAACCCAGGTCGAACGCGTTTCACTCGAAACGCCTTCGTGTGCTTGTGTCAAAATTCGATACAAGCAAACGATTTTGGTTCTGCGTAGATGCGACTATTTTGCATTAACTATGGCCGCATGAAGTTCTTCACCAAATATCAACCGCCTGTAGGCGTTTCCATCCGCATTCCGCGAGAAAGAGAGCCTGGCGAAACTGGAAGCAACAACAACAAAAAAAAAAAACGTTAAGAGGGCGTCTAAGATTTCTCTCATGACGTGAGAATGTGTGAGCATTACTTCCTGTTGTGTTGTGAAAGAAGTGTTGGTGGTAACAATGACGGTGCTGGCAAATCGGAAATATGGAACTGGCCGCGAGATTCTGACGGGTTCTGGCGTCAGGTGGATTGGCGTCAGGCCAATCGACCTGAGTAAGTATGTTGTTAGGTTATGTTGTTAAAACCAAATCAAGGCTTAACGTTAGCTAACCTCAACGTTGAACCTAATGACGTCATCATCATCATCATCATCATCATCATCATCATCATCACCAGCCTGTCTACGCCCACTGCAGGGCAAAGGCCTCTCCCATTATTCTCCAATTACCTCGGTCCTGTGCCAACTGTGACCAATTTATCCCCGCAAACTTCTTGATCTCATCTGCCCATCTAACTTTCTGCCGCCCCCTGCAGCGCTTGCCTTCTCTAGGGATCCACTCTGTTACCCTTAATGACCAGCGGTTATCTTGCCTTCGCATTACATGCCCTGCCCAAGTCCATTTCTTCTTCTTAATTTCTACTAATATGTCTTTAACACCAGTTTGCTCCCTGACCCACTCCGCTCTCTTCTTGTCCCTTAATGTTACACCTATCATTTTCCGCTCCATTGCCCGCTGAGTCGTTCTCAATTTAAGTTGAACCCTCTTAGTGAGCCTCCAAGTTTCTGCCCCGTAGGTGAGTACCGGTAAGATGCAGCTGTCATACACTTTCTTCTTCAACGACAATGGTAGGCTGCTATTCATTATCTGATAATGTCTGCCATATGCACCCCACCCCATTCTGATCCTTCTAATTATCTCTGCCTCATGGTTGGGATCTGGGGTCACAACTTGGCCTAAGTATATATATTCGCTTACCACTTCCACTGCCTCGCCATCTATCTCAAACTGCTGTGCTGTCCCGAGGTTATAGATCATTACTTTAGTTTTCTGCATATTAATTTTCAGGCCCACGGTTCTACTCTGTTCGCCCAGTGCGGAAAGCATGCTTTGTAATTCGTCCCCCGAGTTACTTAGCAAGGCAACGTCATCAGCAAATCTGAGGTTACTGAGGTATTCTCCATTAACCCTTACTCCCACCTGTTCCCAATCCAACGTTCTGAATACTTCTTGTAAGCATGCTGTGAATAACATTGGAGAGATTGTGTCTCCTTGTCTGACACCCTTCCTTATAGGTATTTTACTGCTCTCCTTATGGAGGATGATGGTAGCTGTAGACCCATTATAGATATCCTCTAGTATTCTTACATAATGCTCATCTACCCCCTGGTTCCGTAATGCCTGAATGACTGCTAGGGTTTCGACCGAGTCAAATGCTTTCTCATAATCTATGAAGGCTATATATAGTGGTTGAGTATACTCAGCGCACTTCTCTATCACCTGATTGATCGTGTGAATATGGTTCATTGTTGAATAACCTTTACGGAACCCTGCTTGTTCTTTAGGTTGACTGAAATCTAAGGTTGCAGAGATTCGGTTAGCGATTACCTTGTAGACGACTGACAGTAAGCTGATCGGCCTGTAGTTTTTCAAGTCCTTCATGTCGCCTTTCTTATGGATTAGGATGATGTTCGCGTTCTTCCAAGATTCCGGTACCATTGCGGTCATTAGGCATTGCGTATACAGGTTTGCCAGTTTTTCAAGTACAATTTCTCCGCCATCCTTCAAGAGGTCTGCTGTTATCTGATCCTCACCAGGTGCTTTGCCCCCTTTCATTTCTTTCGAGGGTGCAGCGATGGCGTAGAGGTAGAACACCCGCCTCGCGTGCAGAAGGACCGTGGTTCGAATCCAGGTGCCGGACAATTCCCACCGGATTAAAAAAAAAAATCCGCGTATTGATGGAATTGCACAAAGGGGCTTGGGGTGCGGCCTGACCCCGGCGACCATTGCCGGTAATGCACTCCCTCACCAGAGCAGGATTGGCCACCCTGGTGTAGTAACGGCCACAACCTCCCATGAATACGCCAACTAACCCTCGGCCCTCAGTCCCCAGCGGCTGCGAAGCAACTGACCACGGCGGCGGTCAGACCTGTGACGCAGCAGAGGGTGCTAAGAATCACTGGATCCGGACAGGCCGCCAATGGAATCTGAACCTGGCAACGTTTAACGTGCGAACCTTATCTAGCGAAGCAAGTCTCGAGGTGTTGTTCGAGGAATTAGAGGGCATTAAATGGGATGTAATAGGGCTTAGCGAGGTTAGGAGGGCAGGCGAAGCCTTTACGGTGCTGAAAAATGGACACGTCTTATGTTACGGTGGTCTAGAGGACAGAAGAGAACTGGGAGTGGGATTTCTAGTCAATAAAAGCATAGCTGGCAACATAGACGAATACTACAGCATTAACGAAAGGGTAGCAGCTCTTGTAATTAGGCTCAATAAGAGGTACAAGTTCAAGGTGGTGCAGGGCTACGCGCCCACATCCAGCCACGACGACCAAGTAGTGGAACGCCTCTATGAAGATGTGGAATCGGCAATGGCTAAAGTAAAAACGCAGTATACTGTAGTTATGGGGGACTTCAATGCTAAAGTAGGCAAGAATCAGGCTGGAGACAAGGCAGTTGGGAACTATGGTCTGGGCTGTAGAAATAGCAGGGGGGACCTACTAGTTGAGTTTGCAGAACGGAATAACCTACGCATAATGAATACCTTCTTCTGTAAACGGGAGAGTCGGAAGTGGACCTGGAGGAGCCCGAATGGGGAGCACAAAAATGAAATAGACTTCATATTATGCGATAACCCTGGCGTCGTGCAGGATGTGGAAGTGCTCGGAAGGGTAAGGTGTAGTGACCACCGTATGGTAAGATCTCGAATTAGGCTAGAGCTGAGGAGGGACCGCAACAAGCTAGTACGAAAGAAGCCGATAAATGAGCAAACAGTAAGACGTAAAGTAGAAGAATTCAGGATCGCGCTGCAGAACCGATATTCCGCCCTTAACGAGGAAGCCGAGCTTACGACACAGGAAGCCAGCGACAACCTTACACGCATTCTCACGGAGTGTGCAGTAGAAGTCGGGGGCACTATGGCTAGACAGGATACTGCTAAACTTTCACAGGAGACGAAAGATCTAATCAGGAAACGGCAAACCATGAGAATCTCTACCGCAGCTGACAGAATAGAACTAGCAGAGCTCTCGAAGTTAATCAATAAGCGCAAGACAGCTGACATACGGAAGTATAATATGGAGAGGATCGAATACGCTGTAAAGAACGGAGGTAGCCTGAAAGCAGTAAAGAGACGTCTTGGCGTGGGGAAAAATCAGATGTATGCACTTAAGGATAAGCAAGGCAATGTCATCACAAATAGGGATAAAATAGTCACAGTGGCCGAGGAGTTCTATAGGGATCTGTACAGTAGCCGGGACATACAGGATAATGCCGAACGAGGCAGTAGTTCAGAGGAGATAGACATCCCACCAGTAACGACCGAAGAAGTAGGGAACGACGTCTTAAGCAACGCCAAACTCACTGTACGTAAATCTTCGGGTACCAGTCGGCGATGTTTGGCGTGAAAGCGTAATGTTAGGGGTATACCATCGGGACGTCGCATTTCCACGTCCGCAATCAATGGAGAATTTCGATGAGAATTTCTGGCTACAGGGATTTTCCGACACTGTTCTTTTTTTTTTTGCCAGCTGGGCCAAATATTACTTGAGTGATGCTAACGCATGCCATTCGTCTGAAAGAATCGGTAAAAACGCAGAAAGATATTTAAGAAACGAAGTTGTGTACTGGAAAGCGGAGTCACGATCCTGCCGTTTTTAGTGCTCACCTGAGATCGT
This sequence comes from Haemaphysalis longicornis, assembly GCF_048455015.1. Taxonomy (NCBI): domain Eukaryota; kingdom Metazoa; phylum Arthropoda; class Arachnida; order Ixodida; family Ixodidae; genus Haemaphysalis; species Haemaphysalis longicornis. Next base: position 88,043,019 of record NW_027526335.1, read on the forward strand.
CATCAACGTCTCGTAAACGTCTAACAGGGCATCCTACTATAGACCTTAATAAGTACATTTGATAAGTCGTCTAACAGGGCATCCTACTATAGACCTAAATAACGACATTTGATAAGTAGGATTTCCCGTGGCGTTAGGTTGGATGATAGTGGGGCGATAAGGCTGTCGTTTCTGTTTTATCTCCCTTTCCCGGATTATTTGTTTCTGGTATAAATTTCAGTATAGATTCCATTTGGTGTTAGACACAAAAGAAAACGCGCGGCTACTTTCATAAGGTGAGCGCCTCAACCAATGAGCCGTCTCGGCGTGTGAAGGCTCCCACGCACACAACTCTAGCACATGCAGCCAGGCGAGAAATTCCGCAGGCCCAAAACAGTCGTAGTGCCCTTCGGTAGGTTAACCTACCACGTGTGCGTCAGAGCATCCTCTATATTAACGACTAGATCTACGCGCTGGCGAGTCCGAGGATCGTAGCCAGCTTCGCCCTGCTATCATAGGATCGAGCTCCGGCCTTCGTGCGGGTCGCCTAAATTAATTCCATTTTTGCCGCTCGCCGCACTTTAATACGTAGAAGACAAATGGCTCTATTCACGGCGTACGCCGAGGCTCTTTTTCAGCACCTTCGAGATCGCCTTTTCTCACGCTCCAGCGGCCGCGCTCGCTTATTGTGTATCCGAATAAAGGGGGTCGAACAGAGAGGATGCCAGCTCGTCCGGTCGCCTGTTGCGGTCGGTGTGGATGTCGGCGGACGTAGGCCGAGTTTGCCTCGCTTCTGATCTCAATCGGAGCGAGCGCGCGTAATAACGTGAGCCCGCATAACTCGGTCGCTTCCTCCTACCAGATTGGGCGATTCTGATTGTTTTATTCTTTCGTGCGCGCCAAACAGAAGCTGCACGCGGAGAGAAGTTGCATGCTCTTCCAAATCTCAAGATGTCAGCTCCTCGGACGAGGCGCAATCCTCCGGTCGCTGCCGCGGCGTGATTCAATCTCTAAGGACGTTGGTGGAAGGGCGGCTTAAGAGTAAAGTAGTATATGTTCATTTCGTAATACGCCGCCGGCTTTGAGTTACCTCGATTCGGGGGCGCGAGCTTCTGTGCGTGTTATCACTGCCCGAGTCGCCCGCTTTCCTGTCCGCCGTTTGTTTGCTTCTCCGTTTCCAGTCTTTCACGCGCGAGTGGCTCCGAAACAACCCCGAGGTGAGAAGGCGTGCAACACCACTGTCCTCCGGCTCTCCACCTACGTAGCTACTGTCGCTAGCAACGCCGCGCCGTGGCGCGCTTGTTTCCTAAGCCTTCGTTTATTAAAACTCCAGAACGAGCGCATTTGAGTGGTCAGCTTGCGAGGAGTGCGCAGCCACCTTGACCTTGCTACCTTGGAGGTGTGGAGCTTGCTTTTTCATCTCTCTTTCGCCGCACGCCCCTCTTTTCATTCCGTCGCCTCATTGGGGAAAACCAGGTTGGGTACGGAGAGGTCAACTCGCGCGTACGAGCGCGAGAGAAGCAGAAAAGAGAGCAAAAATAATAGGGCACACACACACCCGGCGAGACGCACCACGCGGCAAAGACAAAAGGGGAAAGGATGGAGTGGAGAGGAGAGAGCTTCCGTGGGCGCCTCATCCTACTTTTCTCACGTAACCTCCTCTGTTGTAGCCCGTTACGCTGAGGCGGTGCGCTGGGACTTTCCCGGATGCTCAAGTGAGTGGAAAAAAAAAAAAAGAGAAGCCGAAACAAGGGAGTCTGCATAGTGGAGTGGAAGCGCCTATTCTAACAATGGATGCTCCACGCCAGAGAGATGAGAAAGAGCCGAAAACAGCGGCTGGCTGTGCCAAAAGGATCGGGCACTTTTTTAAAAGATAAGTCGAACAAACGGCGGAATTATTGTGGGTCGCGTCAGCCTGTCCCGGGTGAGCACAAAAGACGATGAAAACACGGGGGGGGCACACGAAAGACGAGTGCGAACTATTAACTGCTTAACTCATAAGTACGAACAGATGTGTATTTTTTACGTTGAGTGTAAAACGGCAGCACTAGAGCTACCCACTTTGTTATGTGCAAACACGTGTTAGGCTCATCTTTGACACCTGCCGTCGTTCTCTGCGGTCGTCAGTACGTCTTATCCCATTCTTCGATAAACTGTTGAGGGGTGTGCTCGTGCGTTCGTTCGCTTCAGAGCATATGTAAGCTTCCATTATTTATTCTATGTAAAAATAGACTCGGTGACAGATGCGACTGTGCGATTGATATATGTACACCCACGATCAAAAGTTTACGGACCAGGGAAGTGACAATTTTAGGTTATTATTCTTCCTGTAGCAGCCCCACAAACTGTCGAATGCATGCGAGATGTCTTATAAGTAGTTAACTAATGAAAACTACCGCACATAGTACTCCGGGCTGCCGTGCGGCAGAGAAACAACTCAAAATTGCTGCTTTCGTGGTCCGTAAACTTATGCTCTGGGGAGTACATCGACTGCCTCATAGGTAGATATGTGACGCTACGCTGGGTCCCGTTGTGCCAAGTTTCTATTTGGAAGCACGTCTTTATAAAAAATAAGAACCAGGGAGGTGTTTAACTCATTAGAATGCCTATTACCTTCACGAAATCCCGCGCCCTCTCCAATAAACCTGGGGAGGGACGAAGCATGCAGTGTATAAGTGCATTCTTGGTGCATTTGCGTGTTTGCCAACGGAGATGAAACCATTGAGAGGTAGAGGGATAAAGCTCTGCTGTAAAAGTCTCGTGTCTTTGAAGCACGAAGCTTTGTAGCGCGAGGCGTAAACGAGTGTCCCGGTGTTTTAGTACCATGACTACATGATACGACGATTACGACGACGACGATAGGAGACGCCAACAGCCTCATCTCCTAAGGGACTAGGCCCCTTCAATGTAGCCGTTTAAGAAAGGGACACAAATTCGGCATCCAACGCAACGCGGAACCCATACTATTTTGCAATGGGTAGAAACACGGTATCCAGAGCTGCAGAGGAAGAGCAAGATGTCTGCATCATATATCAAAACAAGTAGAAGCACTGGTCCAAAGCGAAAGGCGCGGCGTAAATCATAACAGAACTAAGGGATCCACACAGATGAATTGATTTTAACCTGCTGATGTCGGAAAAAACACGAACAGTCGCCGTGGTTTATGCGAAAGGATACGTAGAAAAGCATTAGAAACATTATAACACCACGTCAAGACCCTTGATAGCGACAAGAAGGCGCTAAGGAGCGTGCGAAACCAAGTCGCCAACGAATGGGACCATTTGGCAGATCAAGGAATGCAGAGGAGTAGCATTGGTAGCTGTTTCTTTTTCGGTAGAAAACACGTGTAGAATGATACCCGTTCAAGGATATTATTAAGGGATCGGGGAGTTTGTAAGGAAAAGTAGGCAGCATTTCTTGAAATTTATTTCAACGTGCCAGTGGTCGATGACATTCGATATAATCAACTCAGATTGAGTTACGGATTTTCTAAAGAATTCCCCTCCATATGAGCTGATGTGAAGGACATGTATTACCAAATATCCCAAAGCGCTTCCATGCAAGATGATGAAGACTGGCATACACAGATTATGAAGACTGAAGTTCCGAAGTGTGAACTTAGATAGCCCAATTGGTCAGTTATTGTCCCTATTAAGCTGTAATAACGACGCCTGCAGTAATATTGTTCACTACTTTTCCAGTATTTTTATTTTGCATTTAAGTGTGAAATCGACGACCTTATGTAACGATACCACAGGGCAACAGAGATAATTTTCTTCTCGTGTATACGGAACGTAATGTGTGGCATCATGTACAGCTAATAACTATTTAACGCTGCCCCTTCCCTTTTTTTCCACACCCAAAAACAAAACAACACCCCTAATTAGCGCATCCGAAGTTCGCACGCGCCCACGCACACACACGCGCACCCAGAGCTGTTCTTCCTCTAGGCTGCGGAATTCCCTTTCACCGATGGCCACCAGCTCAGTTGGCGTGCCCGGGTTTTCACGGACAGCAAGCACCGCGACTCTCGAAGGTCGCGACCCAATGATCATCCCGTAGTACGCTATTGTATACGACTGACGGCAATTACTGTAGCGGGAGACCACCGATGCCAAGGTCCGAGGCCCCCGGATACTCTAGCAATACGGGCAGCGAGGCTGACCTCAAGCTCACGAGGGCGGCTCGCACCTCACGCCTCTTGCGGATCACGCCCACGCCTCGTGAGGCTTTCCCCCACATCCAGGAAGGAGTTCGCAGAGAAAACAAGCCATGGAGGTTTTTAAAGACATGACGCCCCTCGATGGTCTCCTGCCAAGGGGCCTTTCTCGGGGCGCCCCAGTGTTCGTGGGGAAAGCGCGACTAGAGACGTGCAGGCCGCAGAATCACCTGGAAGTGCGGCTCCGAGAACCGAATACACTGCCTGTTTTACGAACTAAATGTAGCGTGCACACGGCTGGTATACAGTGCGCTGATATAAAATGGCGTTTCGCCGTTAAAGGGGACGTGGAAGCGCATGATGACGCTCCTGGAATGCCTCCTACGGATGTTCAGATGAACATTGTAAGGTCGACCAGCGAAGGGAGAACTGGATCCCAGGCGTCTGGTTATCTGTTCAACTATGCGTAACTTCTATGAGCAGGAAGCAGAGATTAGGTCACAGTGGACCGCAATGCACTTGCTGGCACCTGATCAAGCCTGTACTGACCTAGCGACGTACAGGATACGGCCGACATGGGATTTAGAAGGGCTATATCTGCCCTCAGGGTGCACTTGGAGCATTAAGCTGCACAAGTGGGGCAAAATTAACTCGAATGTCATAAGTTGATTGATTGATTGATTGATTGATTGATTGATTGATTGATTGATTGATTGATTGATTGATTGATTGATTGATTGATTGATTGATTGATTGATTGATTGATTGATTGATTGATTGATTGGGTAAACCTTATTTTGCAAAAAAGAAAAGAAAAAAATGAGCACGTGGTCGAATTCCTCATTGCAGGATCCCGTTGGAGCTTGCTGCCTTCTCCGCACATTCCACCAGCCGAAGCTGCGTTTCGCTGCCGGACCTGGCCAGTTAGTTCTCTCTCCCACTGCTCATGGGAAGGGTTGGGGAATGGGCGAACATTTGGGTTTTTCTGGCAGGCCCGGACCATGGAGTAGAGGGTACAGATCTCACCGCGGTGTGAGCAGGTGGCGCTGTAGAGGGTGGAATTGATGGCGTGATGTTTATATAGGTGTGGGAACGTGTTTGCCTGCAAAAGCCTGAGTTTATGCTGCTCTTCTTTGGTGAGTGACGGGTGGGCGCGAGGACACTGTTGCCTGCAGAGCTTGTAGTACTGTGTGATGCTTTGGTATGCTACTAGGGGATGAGCCGCTTGAAGCCAGTCGTCTCGCGGTGGCCGGTAGGCTAATTCTCGGGCTGTCGTGTGGGCCATGACATTGCCGCGAAGGGACGAGTGGGCAGGGGCCCAAACCAAACGGGTCGCTGAAGAAGGATTCTTGCAGCTGGTCTTGATATTCCTCCGCGGAGGTAGCTTCGGCATGCTGCTTGAGAGTCAGTAATGATTGTATCGGCTGAGGTGTGGGCAATGGCAACGGCGATGGCTGCTTCTTCTGCTTGGGTAGTGTTGATTCCAGTAAGTGTGACACTGGCGACGTGCTGGGTGCATGTGGTGACTACGATGACAGCTGTCGTCACCACATTGATTGATTGATTCATTGTGGTGTCGCGAAGCGGAGATCTCTTGATGTTTTCTGGTTTTTTAAGTTCTGCCCACAGCCAGGGCTCTTCCTCCAAAATGTTGTGTGCGAAAGCGCTTCGGACGCGGCTGGGCGGTGGCCCCCTATTTTTCTGAGAAACGGCTCCGGCGCGTGTGTCGGCCCGTCGGCCGACCGGGAGACGACGGCTGCTGGGGGAAGCGAACCCTCGGCTCGGCTTGTATTACCGCGGCCGCGGCGTTCCATTCCCCCTGTGGCGTGTGCGCTGCTCGCCTTCGGGCTCCGTGTTCTTCAGACGACCTTCCCTTTTCCGCTGTTTACTTTAGTGTGTTTTGTCTAACTACTTGCTCTACGCCCGTAATTCTCCGAGTGCGCGCTTTCGAGTCGAAACCTTGTGTCTGTGTTTTTGGTCATTTTCACGTTGGCGGGGACATGTCTGATTGGAGCTAAGAAGCGTCTTCCTGATTGGCTGCGGGTGGGCCTTAGCCTTTTCCCACCCGGTCCGCACACGCTAGGATGCGCTTTTTCCCCCAATGCGTCCCCCCAAAGCAAATATAACGCGGCCCCTCTGGCGAGCGGGGGGAGAGGGCGAGCAACACCAGGAGAGCCGCACTCTGCCGCTCGTCGTCGTGCCCTCCCGCCGGGAGCCATTCGCCCGCCAACTATGTCCCGCTAAGTACTCTGAATCTTTGACTGTCTTTCTAATCTATGTAACAAGTGTATTCATTCTAATTCATATGTGCTAAATGTCACCAATGTCATCTGTAAAGTAAACAAGTTATCCTTTAAAACCTCTTCGACGTCTCGACTTTTCCCTTCCGATCTTCATGCTACAGTATCGGCAGTATGTAACCAAAATACTACGTTACAAAAGTGGTGATAGGTGCGGGGTACCGAAGACCCCCTCTGCCATCATGGGCTCCCCCCACTCGTCGTTCATCTTCCTGCTGCTCATCGCCAAGCTCTTCATCCAGTGCGCCGGACAAAACTCATCTCACTTCGCGTCATTCTTCCGGGCACCATGGGCGTTCAAGGCAAGCGACATGTGCGACCGCGCAAAAGACTGTCTAACTCCACGATCGTCACCGCGCTACCAGCCCGAGGCAAGCCGGGCCCCTCAGGCTCGCCACCGGCTCCTGCGAGGGAGAGCCCCCGACCCCGACGTGGACCGAGCGTCGCCACGGCCTCCGAACTCCATCGCGGCGGCAAGCTTCCCGCGCACGCAGTAAGGTGAGAGATTTTTGCCTCTCGGCGCACCGCATGACTGTACGCCTGTAGGCTTTTCTTCTCCGCGTGTCCGGGGCGCCCACTGATTGGTTGTCTTTGATTCATTTGCTTTGCCAGCACCAGCCTGCTTATGTAACTAGCCGCTGTGGATGCTGAAGCAACATTTATGAGCGTGCAGCCGTTTTTTCGTGGGGTATGTGGGCTCTTCGCGCGGGAGTTGGACAGCTTTGTAGTCAGAATCTTAACGGCACAGGCGTTCGGCTCTCCCGGCGAAGGAGCCCCGAAGAAGACCCCCACGCGCCTTTGCAAAGGCTGATTTTTGCGCAGATCTCGCTATATTAGAGACTGCTGATATCCGTTTCCTCGGCTCCTTTCCACCGAAGTTAGGTTATGTCTTGAAGCAAATTGGCCTCGAGGACATACCGTGGCGCCACCTACGAGTGACGTCACTTGTAGGACGCCGAATCGTGTTGTCGTCTGCTACAACACATTTCCCCTGCGTATGCGGAAGCGTGTTTTTTTGTTGCGGCCACCGTCTCGTCCGCTCCTAGCGGATTTGATGAAAATTACCAAAAAAGTTGTCTGTAAACCAAATAATTCGAACAAGCAATCAGCGACTCGCTTGTTCCCGGCGACACCGCCGCGTTTAGGTACTAGTTGCTACCAACGCGACCCACAGCTCTTACATACGCAGCTAGCTAAAGCCAAGGACGATGCAACTGATGTCGAGAAAAGTACGCTGTAAATTCATTACGAAATACTTTTGACGGGACATGTGTGTGCAAGCAATTTCTGATGGAGGCGAAAAGCAAAAACGCCCGTGTGTACGAGATTTCGGCGCACGTTAAAGATCCCCAGGTGGTCAAAATTAATCCGGAGCCCTCCACTACGGCGCGCCTCATCGCCTACGTTGCGTCGGCGCGTTAAACCCCACAATCAATCAATCAATGTGTGCAAGCAAACACCTTGTAACAGCGACGGAAACGCGTCGCTCACTTATGATCTCACCGCGCGAACTGCTCGTATTGCCTCGTAAATGAATGACGCGAGAACGGTGATCAGATTGCTTCGCCGCACATGCTTAAAAGTATTGTTATGGTCTGCAGTTTGGCTTAATCAGTGCCTATTTCCCCTACGATGTTTTTATAGTCATGCTCGGATTTGATTAACGATCACTGCCGTAGCCTGTACTCTGCACGGCTGATGTTTACTTTTCGCGACTAGTCCGCAATGTATGAACGGTATGAACGCGAGTTTTTAACGCCTTTGAGCGGGTTCGGACAAGGTTATATTTAGTTTTCATTAGGTGCTCGGCGTGGTAATTTATAATTGCAGCGTGTTTTGTATGATTACAGTAAGCCGGCATTTCTCAAACATCAATTTCGAAACTCACGACTTCTCACAGAAGGCGAGGCTGCGTACGAGGCGAAACACGTCGTTAATGATCTCGGGTAATGGGGATATTTAGAATAGAAGAACCGAGCGTTGGGGGCCCCCATGAAGTTAGAGGAACCCAAACGCAACACGCGCGTGCGCGACGGGAGGGCCTTCGCCAACAACTCGCAGCCGGCTTCGGATGCACGTAATCGGATGTTGGGAACTTTTGGCTTGGCGTCGCAGCAGATATTTCATTGCCGTTAGAGTTGCGAGTGACAGTCTCTAACAGAACGTTACACCGCGCTCGGAACTCTGTAAGCGCGGTGATTTCTGTTGAAGCGATCGACGATCAAGATACCTGCACGGCCTCGGCCGATTCTTGCGCGCAAGCATAGCCATCTTTCGGCCGCTCGCCGCACCGTGCGTGAACGGGCCGGCGCTGCCGGGACCGACCTCCGCGGCCGGTCGGCGTAAATCGCGGCAGATATTTCAGCATCGCTTTGAAAACCACAGCTGATGACACTGCCTATCAGAATTTTTATCACACTAACATCCACTTTCACCAATCTGGAACTTCTTTTCTACGACTTGTGTGATTTTAAAAAGCGGCGACAAGTTGTTGCTGCCGCGACCTGCGTCGGTTCGAGCCGCACCGTCGGCTGTGCGGGCAGGCACGGCGGGTGCGTGTGCTTGTGCGAGCAGTTAACGCTTCACGATTTCCTGCTTTATACATTTCTTGCAAACAGGGGAAATCTAGAAACTTCACTCGGCGATCGTCGTAGTCCACATTGTTGATCGGGGAAACAGGCCGCTGCTTACGCTTCGGTCGCATGCGTAATACACCACCACGCTCATGGTGTTTGCGGATAATCTACCACAGTTGATACGGTTATACAGTCACTATTAGGTCGAACTGCGCTTGACGCACTGAGGAGTAACTTCAAACGAAGGAAAATAACATGAAAATACTTTTAGAACGCGCTTCCTAAGCGAAGTGTCCCGCGCTGCAAGCCAACTACGCAGCAAGATAGGAACGGTGATCCTACGAGTGACGTCAAAACGATCGCAGCGCCGGCCTCTCCAGTGGTGGGCCTCGCGGCCATATTGGCAGCCACTTCGGGGTTGGGGGTCTGAGGGAAACGAGGAGTTGAGAGATGTTTCCGCTGCACGACGCTACTCGAAGTACAAACAAAGACACCAGCAGGGGTGCCCGGGATGCCGCGGACGGGGAGAGCTCGCGGGCGTGCAGTTTTGCGAATGCGTCAGGTTGGCGAGAGTTTCCCACCGCTGCTGAGATGTGACAATCTTTTCTTCTTCCGTAAGCATGAACGGTAACTGTTATGTAGCTTTAACGTCTTTTTGTTGTTATTTTATCATGTCTTACCTTTATCATTTCTAACGCTCGCGCTCATGATAAGTATGTATAGAGATTTGTTCGGTTTTATTGTTTATTTCTGAGTATTGACTGACGAAGAGCGTCTGAAATGTGCTTACAAGCTTCTCCAGGCGCCAACATTCTTTTATCATGTGTGCGACCGCCAAGTTATACATTTTGTAGCTTTTATGTTTCGCTGTTTTGCAGTTTTTCAAGTAGCTCATTTTCTTAGCCGTTCCTTTGAGTTGTTTGCCGATGTTTTAAGAAGCGTTGCGGTCTACTTTGGGTATTCTTGTCATAATAGACGGGAAGGATGGCTTTAGAACAGGTAGGGCTGTTTTGCACGAGTTGAGTTGAATCCAGAAATGTTGTGTCGAGTGAAGTGCCCAACAGTGGCTGAAGTGCGCAGATTTCCACTTGTGCGTGAGTTCAATACAGTGAGCCCTTGTGTATACTTTTTTCTGTTTTATAGTGCCTTCTTATGAAACGTTCGTAATTCTATTCCGTAAGGCACTGAGTATTTCGTTGATTAGCGACCGCTGAGACTGCGCTCCTGTTTTCTTTATTTGGTGATTACTTTTAGTTGTCCAGCGAGTTACTTTGCGTCATGTTTATGCGACCTGTTGTCCCAGGACACATTTTGTTTCGCGTCGAGCTCCCCAGAAATGAGTGCGCGGCCCGGCTAACGGAGCTGGTATTTCGATCTTTTTAGTGTATGAGTTTTAGAATGCGCATGTTATTTTGATGTTATTCATGGTGTTCTTGTTATTTTCTTGGTATGTGTAAATGAAATGTTTTCGCCTGTGCTAGACAAGAGACTGTGCGCGCGTGAAGTGAAGAACGGAACTCCATTAAGTGACCACGTGTGCGTTGACTGTTCCGAGGAGATAGTTGTCCACTCCTGTGTTTGAGTCTGTGTTTCTTCTTGAGTTCGTATGCCATGTCATTTGAGTATCACCGTCAGTTTGTGAAAATGTGTTTTTATGGTTTAGACTTTGTGCAAGAGTGAGGGCACTCTTTTTTTTCGTCGGGGGAGGTGTCGCGAAGCGGAGATCTCTTGATGTTTTCTGGTTTTTTAAGTTCTGCCCACAGCCAGGGCTCTTCCTCCAAAATGTTGTGTGCGAAAGCGCTTCGGACGCGGCTGGGCGGTGGCCCCCTATTTTTCTGAGAAACGGCTCCGGCGCGTGTGTCGGCCCGTCGGCCGACCGGGAGACGACGGCTGCTGGGGGAAGCGAACCCTCGGCTCGGCTTGTATTACCGCGGCCGCGGCGTTCCATTCCCCCTGTGGCGTGTGCGCTGCTCGCCTTCGGGCTCCGTGTTCTTCAGACGACCTTCCCTTTTCCGCTGTTTACTTTAGTGTGTTTTGTCTAACTACTTGCTCTACGCCCGTAATTCTCCGAGTGCGCGCTTTCGAGTCGAAACCTTGTGTCTGTGTTTTTGGTCATTTTCACGTTGGCGGGGACATGTCTGATTGGAGCTAAGAAGCGTCTTCCTGATTGGCTGCGGGTGGGCCTTAGCCTTTTCCCACCCGGTCCGCACACGCTAGGATGCGCTTTTTCCCCCAATGCGTCCCCCCAAAGCAAATATAACGCGGCCCCTCTGGCGAGCGGGGGGAGAGGGCGAGCAACACCAGGAGAGCCGCACTCTGCCGCTCGTCGTCGTGCCCTCCCGCCGGGAGCCATTCGCCCGCCAACTATGTCCCGCTAAGTACTCTGAATCTTTGACTGTCTTTCTAATCTATGTAACAAGTGTATTCATTCTAATTCATATGTGCTAAATGTCACCAATGTCATCTGTAAAGTAAACAAGTTATCCTTTAAAACCTCTTCGACGTCTCGACTTTTCCCTTCCGATCTTCATGCTACAGTAGCGGCAGTATGTAACCAAAATACTACGTTACAGTGGTATCATATTTGTATCCGGGTGCTGACATGCGTCATCTCACCAACAAGCCTCCCCCCCCCCCTTACCCCCCAATCCCACTGAAACGAAAGCCGTGAAAGCTACCTCAAGCCACAAATCACTCGAGATAAGACGGACCCGCTCCTAGAGCTGCGTACCTTCCACTTATATAAGCATAGTGTCATGTCGATGTATGCAGCTGGTAGCGAGTTATCTAGTTGTCATAGAATTGTTGCTAGCGGCTTACGGCGATCACTACAACGTTCTGATTTTCTACACCGAAATCCATTTAAACTAGTACATACCAGTTGAACGCAACTCACACAGCTCCGTGCCATTTCATTTTCCCTTCCTATCTACATAATGTGTCTCGTTCTCATTCATCTTGGCTAACGCCACAGCCAACGTCAGCTAAAAGGTGTCGGGTAGATTTCGCGGTCAAGGAAATGCACAGCATCAGGACGCGTTCGGTTTGTCGATTTAATGTATCTCTGTCCGTGTCTATAGCTTGCATGCTTGCGCCATTTCCCTGCTTCTGTAATCCACAAGCGTGTACGTCCAAGCTCTTAAATCCACACGCGTAGCGCGCGAGTAAGGAGCGCAGGGTAAGCGCGTGCTCCAGTCCAATTTTAGAGGATCCGGTCCCCGTCTTCTTTCTTCTATTGCATGAAAAAGAAGGCGAGCTCAACGCCCTATATGAGCGCCGGCTACTCCTTCTCACGCAAGGTAAGTGTTCCTATGGAGATATTGCAACGCTCCTGGTCTCCGTTCTTTAAAATACGCGAGGCTGCGGCTTAAAGGAGGGAGGCGCACGGGGGTGTCGCTTTTCCAATTACTCATCTCCCTCCTCGTGGTGGCGAAGCATCGCGCGGCAGGAAACGGGCCGCGGCGGTGGTCGCGGTGGCGCGCAACCGGTCGACCGGCGGCACGCTTGCACGCGCGACTCGCGTTCCACGACGGGCCCGTGCGCGCGCGCGACGGTGCCGCATGCCGCCGCTGCAACAGCGACGGGGCGCGCGGATTCGACCGCCCTCTCTTCCATCCCTGTGACCGCACGGGCAGAAAATCCTGCTTTGGGGCCCGAGTAACAAGGTCACGGTGCCGATCGGCGTCCCTCGCGGTCGACGACGAACGCGGCAGCTCCGTACTCCTGCAGGCCGTGAGGTTTCCCCGCCGCTTCTTCTCCGTATTCCAGCGCGTTTTACTTCTTTTTCTTCTTTATTTCTATTTACCGCCCCCTTTGTTGCTGTATTTCTTTTACTCTGTGTGAGCGCGACGCAGGCTGAATTTAAAGTTATCTCGAAGAAGAACGAAGAATCGAGCTGCAGCCTTGAAACGATGCCACAAGGGAAAGGACGCGAGGTGAACAACGAGAGCAAAGCGAGGGAGATGGAGTGCAAGTCTGGTCAAACGACTGGAGGATTAAAGGGGCCCAACGAGTCGAAAGATCAAATAGATACTACGTGAAAAAATTCACGCATCTCCACGAAGTGAATCATGACGAGTGGGCGAAGCACAGGGGATCGTTCTTGCCGTCAATCACCCGGGAGAGTGTTTACTGCTGCTAAAACGATTTCCAATCCAATACAATTCAATTCAATTCAATCCAATCCAAATCAATCCAACTCAATCGAATGCTCCTCGCGCATGCGCAGCACGGCTCTACAGGAGCTCTCTCTCTCTCTCTCTATATATATATATATATATAATATATATATATATATATATATATATATATATATATATATATATATATATATATATATATATATATATATATATATATATATATATATATATATATATATATATATATATATATAACCCCTTATTTGTGAACCTTTCGTTCACAGATGTTTCGATTTACACTGTGCTGTGCCGTGAGCACGGACGCCGGACAAGCCTCGGCCTTAAAGTGCTTCGCCCCTAAAACGATTCAAAGCATCCAAGAGGAGACCCGTCTAGTTGGGAGCCCCGACAAGCTGCCCCTTACGCGAACGGCCGTCGGTGCACATATTTTCGGTTCTTCGCCCTGGGAGCCGCCATTTTATTATAGGACTGTGCTGGCGCCGGTTTAATTGGCGCAGTCAACAGGGTGACCTAACCGCGCATGCGCAGCCCTGTCCAGGACATGTTAAGATGTTAACAAGGCTTAAAATAACACAAGGTCTATACGCAGCGCTGCGAGCATCTCACTCCGCTCTGTTGTGTGGTATGACACTATGCTTCTATATAACTAGAAAGTACGCTGCTCTCTAGAAGCGGGTCCGCCTTATCTCGAGCGATTTGTGGCTTTGACGTAACGTGACAGTTACGGGAGGATGAGGTGTGTAATGTCGACCCTACTTCTCATACGAGATAAACAGATCGATTACGAGTCTGATACGGAGCCTAGCAATGCTGCACGCGTTATAAAAACGCCCGTATTCAGATAATTTTGGGTGAGCGGGTCTAGAGAGTTTCAGTGGATTCGATATTGGGCCTGCTTACTCATTTGTAGTATTTTCCCGTTACTCATCTTGAGTCATTTCCCCCTTTGAATCGTTTTGGGACTTCGAGTCATTCTGAATGAACCATTAGAAACGAATTCAGACAAAAGACCCAATTCCGAATCTACTGACTCACTGAATCTCTCAATTCGCCGGACCAGTCGACTCGGTGTTCACCTCTTGGATCGTGTAGAATTACCTATATGCGCGTCCTCGAGTCGCGGGAAGTAATTGCTTACCGCGTATATTTAAGAAGGCACAAGCAAAATACTGAAAAATATGTTGTTTTGGGGATAAAAAAATGTCTTAGACACCCATAAGTCAGTTGCGGCGTATGGCGAAAACTGCGAGCAGCAATAAACGGAAAGAAACCATTATCAATATTCCAACATTTCACATTCATACCCTGTTCCAGAGTTCCCACTTCTAGACTGAGGTGAGGCTTTTTTTTTTACTTAGTTGAATTTTTTAGTTCCTAGACATGTAAGTGATGATTGAAGGGTTTAACGCGCCGACGCAACGGAGGCGATGAGGGGCGCCGTAGTGGAGGGTTCCGGTTTATTTTTGGCAACCTGGCGATCTTTAACGTTCGCCGGAATCTCTTACACACGGGCGTTTTGGCTTTTCGCCTCCATCATTAAAGCGGCCGCCACGGCCGGGAATCGAACCCGCGACCTCGTGCTTAGCAGCGCAACGCCTTAGCCACTGAGCCACCGCGGCGGGTGGCTCAGACATGTAAGTAATTACCTTACTTTATTACCTTACTAGGTAATTACATTACCTAGACATGTAAGTGACTGTGTATTCGTAACCATAGCTGATGTAAACTCATACGCCTTTTTTTTTTTAATTTCCCTGCAAAGGTTCCCTTCCTTCTATTTCTCGAAGCAAATCTTTCCGACCACCCCCGTTTTCCTTTAGGGGAGTGTTACGCAGACGATGTCAGAAACCGATTTCGTATACGGCCATCTTTGTAAAGCCGCTTTGCCAAGTACACCCCCTCCCCCTCCTTCCCCCCAGTCAGGACCGTGTAACCTGCATTTCCACAAAAAATGCAATTTCGCGGAGGTGGCACTTTCAACCCTTATAATAGCGTAATTGGATCTAATTGGTCGGACAGAATTTTGAATAAGAAAAACAGAAAACAAATACCGAGAACGGCGAACCGTGTAACGCCCTGCGTTTCCCCCAAAAATGCATATTTGGCGAAAGTAACAACTTTAATCATTATAATAGCGTAAATGGAGATAATTGGTAGGACGGAATTTAGAAAAACCAAAAAACTAGGCTGTAAAGAACTCACACTATAAAACAGCGTCATAAAAATGCCACGCATTCGAATTTTTGCAGATTTTTTAACTCGCGTACTAATTCATCTTACAAAAAAAGTTACACCACCTTCTCCCTACAGGACAACCTCACAGCGGTGCCGAATTACATCTCTTGTGATTAGCAGTTCCTTTTCTTTGAATTAACCTGGAATTTTGCAAAATCTCGATCGCTTCCAGTTTTCAAATACACGAGCTTCTCCTGAAGAGCTGTGAACTCAGAAAACAACCGCAACTCGCATTCTAATGCACGTTTCTAACGTCTGACAGCTAGAACGATTCTGTCACACCACGAAGTTCGATCTCGTTTACTGTATAGATCACTAGCAACCGAAGAACTCGCATCACGGGGCCGGTTTCCCGAGACGTGGTGGAAACTGTGAAGGGGTTCGAGAAAGCGGTTGTGAAATTATTGTAATACGAATTTTTAAAAACGTGTACAGCGCCCTCTAACCGGCGCAGAAAGCGTCATAACGTTATAACCCTGACAAGTTATAAGATTGCTGAAATACCACAGGCCCGTGACATATCTCAAACCGGAAGCCATCTCAATTCCCTAGATCAAACCTGTTCGATCGAGGTCGTACGGCGGCATTCCGTTCATCCGGGAGTTTATCTACCTGCAGGCATTTAAAGCGGTCCATGTCACTGTCATCGCGCGACGTCTCGCATTCACACCCGTACCCTTGGTTTGTCAATCTTACAACCGTGTCACTCATGCAACGCGTTCTAGTGACCGACTTAAACCTTCAGACGCTGATAGTCGGCCTTGCGCCAATAAAACCCAACTATCATCATCATCATCCTTCAGACGCTCTTTGTGTGGCTTTCTCATAGTAATCTCTATAATTATAACGAAGCTGTACACTGCCGCGAGTCATGCATTGGGTTTGTTTACGTTTAGTTTTTACCGCCCGGCTGCGCCGGGTTGTGTTACCTGTGTCCCAAGAGAAGCGCGTGTTGCATTCTTCCTTTCTTATGCCGCACGGGTTATCTCATTTGACAGGAAGAATGCTTCGCCCTAACGTCACTAGATTAGAATAGCCTTCTTTGATCTCGTGTTTTGGATGCAATTCGGCGGTTCGAGAAACACCCGCGCCGAAAGATAAATGCCTGGAGAGCAGACGCCGCGGCATACGATTCGCCGACCCTCCCCTACGCCCGTCAGTTTGTTGACTGCTGCTTCGCCGCCTGTGTTTCTTTGAGTTGTTAGGGGAGCACAAGTTCGCCCCGATAAACTTGTTTTTCCTTCAAGACAACTGCGTCGTCTTTGGCTTCGTGACAATATTGCTAGGGTTCCGTGCATATTTCATGTGCGGGAGCAACCTTGCGGCAAAGCCAACTTTACTGCGAATGTTCGACGTGAAAACGACTGGAAGTGTCGTTTCAGCAAAACTCGGCAATAATTACATGGCAACCGGCCGCTGAGACAACTATGTCATTACGCCGAGTTTCCCTTACTTGTCGCAGTAATTAAGTTCAAAGTTAAGTTGTAAACGCTACATAATGCCTGTCTGCTGTGAGTACGTGGTCATACATATATACGGAAGGAGCACGGTTACAGTAACAGCTATAACTCTTATTGTATCAAAGCTGTCGAAACAAACATTATACCACGATAGCCCGCTAGGACGGCTGTGTCATTAAGCTGAGTTCATTTACTCGTCGTAAATAGTTCGCAATAAATAAGCTCGTCGTACCTATGTTAAAAATTCTGCTTCGCCTCTGCGTCGTGAGCCAAACAGCTTCGTTGGCCATCCACCTTCACTGAGTGGAATGGTCATGAGTTCTTTCACTTTTTGTTTACATTCCATGTTTGCCGCTCCTTTTTCTTCTTTATGCATTGTTGCTTTGTAACATTATGTAAAGAGGCCGGCGAGGACGGCCGCCTACCTTCGGCGATGCCATCGTCAGTCAGCCACTCAATCCATCTGACACCCAGTTCATATGCTGCTACAGCGCTTGGTAGTAACTACAGCGCGTATATATTTGACGGTGACTCCGGAAATTAAACTTTTGTGTAAGTTGAAACTTGCAAAAAATGTTGAATAATGCATTTCATTGAAATGTTTTCTTTACATTAAATGGCTTTCCGCCCGCCATTACCGCTATTTCAGTCGCGTAGAAACCACTGATATGCCATTTTGTTCAGACTTTGGCAGGCCTGACGAAGAACTTTCTCCGTTTTCTTGGGATTGATAATAATAAATTACCATTTGAAGCGGCAGAGTTGCGCGTCCTTAAAGTGGTGCCAGTACGCTTCGAAATACAACTTGCCGAAGCCCCCACTCCCCCACTGAGGGGCGTCGCAGTGCATGCCAACGATAACCTCATAGAGCGGAATCCCTCCCGTGCGAGAACGTTTCTGTATCGTTTGCTTTGTTGGGTCTCTCCACTGGGTGGACCTTTTTACTCGTCGAATCGCGATTCGCGGCGCCCATCATGGACCTCTGGACACAAAGCACCTTTCACTGACTCGCCTGTCGGGTGGCCATTGAATTCATTGAATCCTTAGGTCCCTTGAATTCTCAGACCTGTCAACCTTTGGTCCCCCTTGACGAGACGCGTCTTCTATTTTCTGGCCTTGACCTTGCAACCACCTTGTAAAACGCTGTCGGCTCAAGTAGTCGAAGGAGAATACTCCACGGCAGAAGCCGCGAGATTTGTCGACAACTGCGGTGGTAGGTGTGGTGAAACTTTATTTCCAAAAAGGGTCCTGAAGGACACCTGACAGGTGAGTGTGAGAGGGGAAAGAGGTTCCCAGCCTGCACCACATATGTATCGCAGGGAAAGAAAAGGACGGCGAGGGGGTAGAAATATAAGTTGAGGTAGTGGTATAAAGGTGGTTGGAGCAGGAAAAGGATGGGGTAATGGGGAAGAGAAGATGTAGAGGGCATTTCCCATGTCGGGACGGGGAGCCCGAGACTCGCCTTCTGGACAGCCCAGAGTTGATCTTGAAGTTCGCTGCTCCTGAGAGCACTGTACCACTTGACCTTGTCCTCCTGATAGGAGGCTTGCGTAGCACAACCACACAACACGTGACCCTAGTTCCCACGCCCATCACACTGCGGTGAGTAGCGGCAATTTTGAGCACGCGGATTCTCACGGTGACGGTAGCTAGCCATGCCTTCTGACTTGCGCGAGATGACGTCTTCGCGACGACGCCACACGCTGCGTGTCGCGATACCACGCAGGTGGTCCCGGCTTGGTCGGGAGCCCCTGGGATGATCTTCTTTCCCTTCTCTTCCCAGGTCCGCACAATCAGAGTCAGTGTGCCAGCGTGATTGCGTGAAGGTGCAAAGAAGACTGCGAGGCGGCGGGTGGTGGCAACGCCGAGGCACGCGCGGAAGCCGGAACCAGAGCGCAGCTTTCGCTCGATCACTGTCACGCCCGGCGCCGTCCAATGGCGGCTGGAAAAGTGGGACGGAGCTGCCACCCCCCGCGTCTGTGACTGAGGGTTGCGCGCGCATCGCTAACACCCACCCCGCTATCGAGAGGACTTCAGAGTGCGTACGTACCTGAATATACGGTGGCGGTGGTTTTTCCACGCCGTCGCTCGATCGCGAGCTAGACGTGCTGTATCTGCTTTTGCCGCGAAGCAGCGTTATTTCGCGTACACCCTGCAATTACCGCGGATGGAGGCAAAGAAAACGTGGTGGTTTTCACGGATTCGTCTTACACGTAGTCGGAGCATAGAGAAATAAAAAAACTATTTCTTTCTCTATGGTCGGAGGGCGAAAGCGACCGCGAACTTGGCGCTGCGTATAGTTTGAGTTGCGTCGGTTGGGTGAAACAAGAAAAAAAAAAGACTCGCTGGACGAGGTTTACTCTGGGTTATCACTATTTCCAAGAGGGCTGCTGTTCGAACAGGTGCCAATTTTTGCTTGCAATGCCTGCCAATCCTAAAGCCGGCTTGCACAGGAATAATTGCTACGAAGGAGATGAAGATGTTCCGTGGAGGGTGTTCCGTGATAGCGCCGCATTTCAAAAACATGTCTGTATTTATGTTCCCGTCGGGCTCTTCTGGACAGCTGTCATTATAGGTGTCCGTCCCTTAGTGATGTTATATAGCAGAGTTTAGCTGCTAGAAAACACTCTACGTATTTTTTTTTACTTCAAGCAACCCTTCAGATAAAATAAATAACCTTACGGGGGCCCCTGAGATTCGTATTCTGATGTCAAAATGCGTCAGCACAATCTATGGATGAGTTGTGAAAGCATATGTGGGGGCGGGTCTGCTGACGTAGCTTCCAATGAAAATTGGTGAATCGACCATGAGCCTCTGGCGGTTGCTGTCATCGTCACTGGCGGCGAAATACTGGATGGGTACGTTAGAATCGGGGGTTGGTATGTTGACGTCGCGACCAAATGAATCGTCCGTGAGCTCCTGGCAACTGCTGTCTTCGTCAGTGGCCAATCCACCTGAGTGAGTATGTTGCTAGGCCGCCGCAGCCAACGGTAATTCTGATGGACAGCTTCGGGCTACACGCTGCCAAT
The DNA here is from genome assembly GCF_048455015.1 of Haemaphysalis longicornis. NCBI lineage: Eukaryota > Metazoa > Arthropoda > Arachnida > Ixodida > Ixodidae > Haemaphysalis > Haemaphysalis longicornis. The sequence goes on from NW_027526335.1 coordinate 88,062,920, forward strand.
GAGAATTTTGATAACAGCTTTTGTCAACCCATGGAAAATGGGCTGACAGGATGAGGCTACGGTTATCTGGGGACACCGCCATTTATAGCGAAAGCCTTAGATCCCTGTTTTATTGAGTTACGTTGTGAGGTAAAGCAAATCGTTGTAAAGTACCAAAAAAATTCCCCCGCACCTCCCCGAAGGGAATCGTGCAGAAATGCGAATGCATTGGGTGCACCGATGAGTGTGTTGCGAGTAATGGCGTAATTAATGACGAGAGTGTGAACGTAATCATTTATTCATCAGCACCTGTTTGTGTTATCGTTGTACCTGACGGCCACAATCACTGCCTTGTGATCGCTAAAGTGCACGGTCAAAGGGTCTTAGAGAAGCATACGCGCGTCACAGTTTCGCGTAAAGACCAGATCAATGCAACTCCCGTGAATGGTAGTGGGGCACGTGTCGAAGCCGGCAGAGAGACAATGCATAGAGTGCCTGGTCTGCATGTACTCGACCAGCCACTCGCCACTCTTCTTGCGCACGTCAACGTTGAAGTCGCCAACCAAGACAATGGGGTCAGAGGGTTTGGAGCGCACGCGCACACTTTCCATAGCCGCGTCCAGAAATGCATTCGCATTTACGACGACGACGACGACGACGACGACGACGAAGGCAGAACTACGAGGCGCGAGCGCACGTGCGACGACGACGACGACGGCGAAAGAAATGCATTCGCATTTACGACGACGACGAAGGCAGAACTACGAGGCGCGAGCGCACGTGCGCGCGCTCACGTGCGCTCGCGCTGGAGGAATGCAGGCGCACGCCGGCCAACGGAGCAAGACAACCCCCGGCTAATAAATGCATTTGCATTTTAAAAAAATAGGAGCGCGGTGTGGAACAGCAGCATCGGAGGAGGATTCTGATGGAGGGTGACGGAGCGCGCGCCGGGAAAGCGAAACAGCAGCGCCGGAGGAAGTTAGGCTTCTGCCGCACGTGCAGTGTACGAGCCGCCTTGAAGGGAAGGTACCGAGGAGGCCGAACGGGAGGCTCGAGGCGATGGCTACAGAGCGGCACTAGCTTCGGAGGCTGCTGTACTGATCAACTGATCAACTACTGAGGCCTTTCTCCTTCTTATAAAGTTCTAAACGTCCCCCGCAACTTTTCACCAAGTGAGTTAAGTAGTGTGTGAGTGATGCTAACGCACTGAAAAGTTGTGCAGAAACTCTTTTGGCAGTTATCTACATAGTGCGGAATCATTTGGTTGCGTTGTCGGACAGGTCGCGCGGAAGCGAACCGTTCGCGTCGAACGGAGCACTCACTATTTGGCCCAAGACCCCAAACTCTACTGGATACGCGCATTAACCACCATGTGGACGTGGGGGGAGAGCGATTCGAGGATAAATTAGGCGCTGGATGATTTCGTTCCGCGGCGGCAGATGCGCAGGCCGCGGACGGTAGAGGAGCCCATTCACGTGGAGCACAGCTTGGAGATTGTGACGGAGCTCGGCGACGTAGCGTGTCTAAAAGATTCGAGTGCACTTTTCTGACGACAGACGTAATCCCCAATCTACGGCAGACTTTGCACGAAGTTCCGAATTCGTCATCGAGAGACTTTTCTCTGGTAGCTTTCGCGAGGGTGCTCTCGCTGTTGTTCCTGATGGCAGGCGTCGGCGCGCTGCTGACGGCGCCATTATGCGCCTTTGTCGCATTTTGCCTCAACTTGTTCATCGCAAAACCGAGCTCTTTGTTCCCGGTGACGTTTGGTATCCCGCGCTTGGGTATCTCATTCTTGGTCATCGTCCACGCATGCGCTTTGTTCCTCAATCCCCCTCGGTGACACGCGCTCGTATTTCTCGTGATGTTTCTGTATTGCGGCTTTCCCTGTAACGCCGTCGTTGAACACCGCCTTTCAGCTCTCCTTTCTCTCTGTCAGTAATGGAGGCAGCCACGATACTTGGTTTTCTTTAACTGTCTCCTTCGCATACCACACGCTCGCTTTCACTCGGTGTTTCTTCGTCTCAGTTTTAGATGCGAAGCATCTCATGGTCGGGGCTATGTACCTCCCTTGTCGTTGCCGTTGTTGCGCCGTCCACATCCCCACTGCGCATGCTCGGCTTGCTGAACGCCCGGTGGTGTCTTACCCTTCTGTGGCTCCTGAAGCGACAGTGTTGCCGGTGTGTTCCTGGGCCGGCACGAGAAGAGCACGCTTCACGTGCCTTCGACGTTTCATCGTCGTCGGCAGCGGCGTGCGTCGGCGAGTCTCGGCGGGCCGTGATTACAAGCAGCCCACAACCATCCGCGGAACGTGCATCGACCTCACCTTCAGCAACTTTAAGGTTCATTCACTACAACAGCCCTTGACCTTACATTTCACAGACCATAAGGCGGTCATAATCAAAGCGGAACGCCAACCACAGCTCGACGTCACCTACGTTGAACATGATGATGATGATGCTTAAATAAAGACAAACTCATACCACGTACAACGTCTCTCTCTCTCTCTCTCTCTCTCTCTCTCTCTCTCTCTCTCTCTCTCTCTCTCTCTCTCTCTCTCTCTCTCTCTCTCTCTCTCTCTCTCTCTCTCTCTCTCTCTCTCTCTCTCTCTCTCTAACGCCTCTCTACTCTAACGCCCCCACCCCCCTCCAATAAAATTACACCATTTTCCCGTAGGGGAACCCTGAGTAGTATGTGACACAGCCATGGGGTCAACGCAATTTCCCGTTTCGTAGTTCCGGTAAGTGAAAAGTGTGGCAGTTGCCATGGAAACCAAACGCTAAATATAACGGTAGCTACGTACTTCAACCTCACAGAAACGACGAACTGAAAGCTAATGGGCACTTGAATCGACCCCATGCCTGCTTCGCATACTACTCAGGGTTCCCCTACGGGAAAATGGTGTATTTTTTTTCTTTTTTGTCAGTGAGCGGTTAGCGTTTTGAAGAACGAAACGCGGTAGCCCTTTCCGCCACCGTGCAAAGGCAATTTACGCCACTGCGCACTAGCGTGGTGAAGAAGAGAGCGTTTGAGCTCGAGCCGCACGGGCCAGACTACGCTCCATGGTGGGACGCTCAGGTGGTGCACGACTGGACTGGGACGGACCAATAATTGCTAGTCAAATACGATTCCGCTAGACTCAGCGTCATTTTGTTTAAAGGCGAATGCTTTCCTAGAGGGACCGACGGCGTCCTGTCAAAAAAAAAAAAAAAAACTTACGCATTTCCCAATAGACCGGTTGGTGGACTGAAAAGCTGTGACAAGATCTCTGAACCCCGCCGCGGTGGCTCAGTGGCTAAGGCGTTGCGCTGCTGAGCTCGAGGACGCGGGTTCGATTCCAGGCCGCAGCGTCCGCTTTTCTGATGGAGGCGAAAAGCAAAAACGACCGTGTGTACGAGATTTCGGCGCACGTTAAAGATTCCCAGGTGGGCAAAATTAATCCGGAGCCCTCCACTACGGCGCGCCTCATCGCCTGCGCTGCGTCGGCGCGTGAAACCCTACAATCAATCGATAAGATATCTGGACACACGGCGCGTGCATGAAACCGGGCTTGCATTGTGCCAAAACGGTTACTTGAAAATCGCGAAAAGGGAACGGTTCTAGATAAGACAATACACTCATCGATCATGAAGAAGGAGTATACAATATCATAAACTTAATCTCATAAACCACGTAAACGTTTAGATCGTTCGTAGATGCGCTTACTTAACGCGCGAAAAATTGTCGCATGGGTTCATTTTTCCTTTGCGATTTGAGTGTTTGACGGTTTGACGATCGATCGGACGCCCTTTCAGCGAAGGTTGGACCTACTTGTAGCGAAGGTTTTGGTTCACTCTTGACGCAGCTTTGATGTGAGAAAGCTTTCGCGCTTCTCTCAATTTTCTTTAGGGAGGAATGGTAAAGTTTTGTTTTTTTTCTTGGGGGTTTGGTGGGGGGAAGGGGTTGAAGTGCGTGATAACAGTGACTACATTTTGCAGCCAATGCAATAGACACGGACCTCTTTGGCGTATAACTTATGGGAACAATCTTAATGGAGCGTCGAAGATGCCTGCATTGAAACCGAATTGTCATACGCTCGAATATAACCACCGCCGATTTTCATTTATAACCAACTAATTTCTTTCTCCATAGCGGGATTCGTTTTGATAATATGACTTTTTTTTCTTTTTTGCGCGCGGCTAAAGTGTGACACATCAAGCGTTACAGACGGGCGGGCGGTTTTTTTTTTTGTGTTGTTAAATCCCCGGAGAAACGCTTCCAATTTAACGCGTGAAATTTTGTACACAGAATACAAAACAGTGGATGTTAAGGTTTCGTAACACGTGAGCGACAACCTATAAGCTCACGCGTCAATACAGTTGTCTTCTTGTCCAGGCGTCAAAATTTTAGAGTTATATATAACTCTAAAATTTTCTATGCAGAGTTATATAACTCTAAAATATCTCGTATAGAAGATACCAGTTCTGTAAAACGATTGATTAATTGCAAGGTTTAACGCGCCGACGCAACGCAGGCGATGATGCACACCGCAGTGGACGGCTCCGGATTAATTTTGACCACCTGGGGATCTTTAACGTGCGCCGAAATCTTGTACACACGGGCGTTTTTGCTTTTCGCCTCCATCAGAAAAGCGGCCGCCGCGGCTGGCAATCGAAACCGCGTCCTGGTGCTCAGCAGCACAACGCCTTAGCCACTGAGCCACCGTGGTGTGTAGTTCTGGAAAACGAACGCCCAGATGTGTGCGCTATTGTAACCGGGCACCACCAAAGTCACACGCCGTTGAAAAAACTACTAGGACCTTAAGCTTATACGTCTCATCACTTGAATATGCATCTTCAGTAGATTATAGTCAATAATAAGCATCATTTTCAAGATCAATACCTGATTTGAACCTCAAACTTATACGTCTTATCATTTGGATATCCATATTAATTAGATTACCTATCAAGAATAACTATTTTGAAGATCAGTAGAGTCAAAATTAAAGTGTGTGCGGGTGTAGCTACGTCTTCCTCAGGGAGACAGAAACCTTCAACAGAAATGGAAAGTTTACCTCCTTCAACGCTCACCAGAAACGAAATTTTATCATTCCTTTCTCTCATGAATTCTGAGTCCCCTCTATGTCGTGTGCTAAAAAAAGCTTCTCTCGCAATGCCCCGCCTCAATTATTAGGATGGCTCATTCTGATTTCTCTTCCCCTCTTATTTATACATGTGCGTGGATACATACACTAAAGCAACGTGCCATCGCAGCAGATAGGCGGTCTCTCCACACCAATCCCTTCAAGACGGTCACCTGTAAGCGAAGTGCGGTCTTGCGACGGCGGCATTCTTCCTGCTCGGCGTGGACGCACACTGCCGGAATTCTCCGGCAGCAGCGGTCGCCTCAACTCCCATACGGCGGGAACGAAGAGCTGCGACGACCCGTCCACCGACCGCCCACGTCACGTCGGCTGCAGGGCGCGCACGCCTGCGTTGGGTCCTCCTCTGGCGTAAGAGACGAGAGCAGCACATCCTCCTTTTGTTGGGTGTGGGTCCGGGCGCGCGCGCACGGAAATGCTTTATTAGCGCTTCCAGCGCTCTACGACCGGCCACCAGCGTTCGCCGTGTTCCGCCATCTCCATCTCCGTGCCTTTAACCTGCCGACGAGGTGTGGCCTGCGCGCATTCGTGCTGCTTATCTGCACTTCCTTTTTCCTTAGGCCCCTTATCTTTCGCTTTGTTTGCTGCCTTTAAATGCTGTCTGCGTTGTTGCTGCTGCTTCATTCTCGCCTCCCTCCCTCCCTCTACGGGTCCCGCTGCTGTCTGTCTCGGCGTGACGCCTAGCACGCGATGGGGTGTGCGCAGCTCCCGCGAGTGCTGCCGTCTCCCCGCGGAAAATGTGGGTTAAGTGAAATCATGTCCTCCCCGGAGTCCACACGGGCGCGTCGCGGGCAAGCGGCGAATACGCCTGTGGTGTACGACTAAAGCGTGCGTGGTTTGCGAGAGCGCATGCTGCGCGGCCAGAGGACGCGGACGGGGAAGGGTGGGGCCGCCGCCGATAGCACTTCCTACGGTCGGGAGGGGGGTGCGTGTACGCATGCGTCGTTAAAATTATATATAGGCCAGTTTGGTTTGGACCTGAGCACGGTTAAATGCGTTAGAATCTCGTTGATGCGCGAGAGCGCGAAATTAAAACACGTGATGCGGAAAGAGGTATCACCCGAATGAACAACTTAGTGACTAAAAAATTGAGCCGGAACCGAGCAGTCGAGATCTGTTCGCGGGAAAACGCAATAAAACGCGTTTTTGCTGCAACACAAGTCCCCAGGCAGGTATGTGGGCTTCCGGTGGTATCTGAACCCACAATCTTAGGATAACTCGTCGGATGTTCGACCAACTGAGCTACCGCAGCGACCGAATGTCCCTCTATTTTCATGTGTACTTATGTGTATGTAGGTGTTTTTCGTGTTCAGGGGTGGCGAGCTCGTACAACTTCAGGGTGAAGGGGGCCTCCTTTTTATCCCACGCAGCAGTGACCCGGGGGGTAAAAAGAGGGTTTTGTATATATATGCATGCACGCACGCACGCACACATATATATGTATACGTGAAATGCATTTATGGAAGAGTCGGAGGCATTTATGCATTTATAAAACATTTGCGCATATATAAATGCCTGTTAAATATAGTAGCATTCTCATAAAATAGTCCAGCCTGGGACACACTGAGCGGTTTTCATGGCTACTGGAGTTCCCAAAATGCATTTCGATCATGGCACGGTGGTACACGCGTTTATTTTATGTGCAAGGGATACAAGGACGCCATGTTACGCTTTAGCGAATTTGGTGTCTAGGGGAGTGGTATTAGGTAATGGCAGTTGAAGGAAAATATATGATACATCCAATGGGGTACGAAATTAAAGGAAATGGTGGAGGCCAGATGTCTCGAAGAAGTTTCGTAGAGCGGTGAGCCGGCGCCGTTCTTCGCTCTGACTGGGACGACTCGAATAAAGCCAATGATTAAGGATTGGGTGGGCTTGCCAATTGTATATTTTTGAAGGCTTGTTGTCGACAGTCGGCAAAGTGAGGGCAGTCGCACTGCGGTGTCGTTATTGGCTGAGCACCATGAACACTCGGGATCATCTAGACTGCCGTATCTTGTAGCGCGAAAGTGTGGTGTTCTTGCCGATCCAGTTCTAATCCCGTGAACGATAGTGTGCCATTTCCTGGGCCAATGCTGAGGAATGTCTGGACGCTTCACACCTAGAGCCGCTCGTAGCTGCGACTTCCTTTCCACCTTGCGGCGGGTGTAGAATTCCTAACTCGAAGTAGGTGTTCCTCCACTGTGTTTTCACAGTTCTCATCCGTCTGCTCGTCCTCAGATGCACATGATGGCACTATGGCCGAACAAAGCTCAGGAGAATGCCCATGCTCAAAAGAGAATAGGTGAGCACGATTATGGAAATAGCTCTCGCAAGTTGTAATTATTGTCGCAAGGAGACTTGCCTGTCCAGCTTTGTTAAGGTGATTGGCCATCATTTTTGGTGATACCGGACGCAACAAAGAGGAAGACGAAGCTCGGTGCCAGCTGAGAGTCGCGAGCTACTCTTTAGCTAGAGCTGCTAGATTATCCCCAAATACATCTTGCTTTTGGCTTCCCCGTAACAATATTATTGGCTGAAACGTGTCGGTGTGCGCGTTTATGTTTGAGATAGCCGTTTTTTTTTTCTGTTTTTAATTACATCTAAGGAGAGGAGGCGGCGCGGCTCTTCGGAGGCGCTGTAGCAACGCATAGCTGCGCGCTTCGCGCTGTCCTTGCCCACTCACTTCACGCTTTGAAATCGAGACAAAGGAAGTTCTTTGAACCCCGATCCCGGTGGGCTCAGCATGAGAGGCTAGGCGCGCAGAACGTAGGCACCAGGAGCGGCATATTTGGGACGCCTCGCTCGCACTAAGTCACGCTGTGATTTCGCATACCTGCAGCCGCCAGCGAGACAACTTCGCGTAATCGCTGTTATTGCGACTCCCACGCTTCTTTCTCTTTAGTTTCCCCACGTGTGAAGAGGCAGTTGGCTATGCGCTGCTCGGTGAGATGAAGGCGGGAACGGGAGGTTCACGGCCGATGATGCTACGCGTTACACCACGAGCTTTACGCCTGCATATCTGGGAGCGTTGAACGACGCTTACTCAGACTGGAACTTCTAAGGAAATGTGTGTCCACCTTGCTAATCATTACCATCAATCCCTAATCAATCATCATTCACATCATAATTCACGTTACCTTTATTCTTTCTAATTCATATTGATCCCCCTTTCTCTATCTTAGCCCACCTTAGTCGCGCCTTAATAGCAAATAATATTATTTACTAATCAATCACTAATTAACTTTGGTAATCATTAATAGTCTCTTATGCACGGCTGGCATTGTTTGGCTCGCTTCTGGCGTCTTCCTTGGTCCATATGGGTGTTCGCATCATTCGGGGCGACGTCGGGGTCATTCGAGGTCAACCTTCCCAGGAGACGCCCTTAGTTTCTGGCTACAGCGGGTAAAAACTACAAAATAAATAGTATATCTGAAGCAAAATATACGGAATACGCGTCTTGCTTTAGGCATATTTCAAAATAGGTTGCTTCTCGGTGCTTCATCCCCAATTCGTGCCTGCAGTATGACTGCCGTAGGTGCGGTAAGCCAACTCTTTGGAGAAAATCCAGCGAGATATCCACGTCGAGACATAAATAATCCTCCCGGCAATTACTAAATCGAGCTTTCGCGCTAAATATAGTCTCCGCGGTTGCGCTCAGGTGAGCGCTGGTATCGGCCACCCGCGGCAAGGAAGCGGCGTGGTTTCACTGACCCTGACTATCTCCACTGGGCACATAAAACGGACGACGGCACGAACTCGAAGCCCACTGGCTGACCCCTCGTGCCACGCGGCGGGGCCGCCGCCTAATGGTCTTTTGTGCTGCAGAATATGGCAGCGTTCCGAGGCGCAGATCGCGCTCTTATCGGCTCCATGTGGAAGGACGGGCGGAGGGGCGACCACTACTGACCGTCGTGCGTTCCTGGATCCGGTCGTTAGGCTTCTCGATAGCATGGGAGTGCCCAGCTGTTCGTGGAGTGATGCGTGCGGTATACAACCCTTCCGGCCTGTAGAATACAGCGACCATTCGGCACAGCTCTGCTTAGAGGCTGAACAACAGTCCATTGTGCGCGCACGTGGCGCGGGCGTTCATGGTGCGAGTGAACGTGTGAAAAAAAGCGTTGCAAAGGAACTTGCAGTACATAAGCCACGGGAAAACAAAAACGAAAACCCGGGAAAGGTCGCTGGAATCACGTTTTCGCGGCTCATTAGGGTGTAGGGAGGTGTCATGATTAGGTTGAACCGCGCTTGAAAACAACGGGTAGTAATCTTAGTCGTTAATAGGCTCGCGTTCTCAGTCGTTAATAGGTTCGCCTTGCAAGGGAACGATATATATGCAAATTTCAGATGTATATCACAACTATACGCGCGATTAGGGGTGTGAAATACGGCGGTGGTGTAAACTGACAGGCCAGAAACGCAGAAGGTATTCGGCTCAAAACATTGTGCATGAAACTCGACGCGGCAGGGTGATATATTTTTCTTTCCACTTCATTGTAGCCGCAAATGTTAGGTTTGAAACATCCCACACATGGAGCTTCACTCGTCGAGGTTGTTCCTGTTGCCTTCAGAGCCGCCTCTTGTCTTTGTAGCACAATTCAACTGAGAGGCGTTTATACAACTGAACCAGTCGTACACTAATCAGCTCTTCCCTCTGTTTTGCTTCTTTTAGGTGCAGAGCACTTCATGGGCTCGCCTTGTCGTCCTAGCTCGCTAACGGTCGATGCGACTGCCGGAATCAGGCAGCGCAGCAGAGAAAACGGACCCAAGTAGAGCCTGGTGTACCGTCGTCAGGGAGTCACACCGAGGCTTCGAAAACCACGCGGTTTAAATATTCATAACCGTGCGAACCTCGTACACGGCTGTCGCTTTTCATACATCTCCCCGTTGTTTAGCGCAAAAAAAAAAAAAAAAAAAACTGCAGGTACATTTCAGGCAAAATTTGTGTATATAACCAGCAGCCCCCGCGTTCATTTACTTAGGAATGCTCGTTGTGTTGGTTTTTATGATAGTAAGCGAAAAAAGCGGGCCACACCAGAAAAAAATGGCGCGTTCGAAGTGACGCATAAAGGCTCCAGGCGCGCGAGAAAATGATTACGCATTCGAAATGTCGCAAAACAGCTCCAGCATACGAAATTAAAGCAACCAGAAAAAGAACTCCCGCTGAAGCAGTTTCAGGCAGGGGAGCGCGAGCACTGCGAAGGCGGAAAATTTGAAATGCATTGTGTGGCAGCAGTGGCGGATAACGGCGCTGCAGACCATTATGGAGAATCCCTGCTCTGCGTGCACTTCCGACAGCTTTCACATTGAGTGGAACGGCTTTAATTTTTAGTTTAACAGTACAAATTGGTTAATTCACACTTGTTTCTTCTATCATATTGACTGCACATACAAAGCCTTAAATCAAAGTTTCACGCTCAAACCAATCAGGCTCAAACAAATAAATTGCAACTACCCCCATCACTTACACCGCAGGCGATGTAAGCCAAGAACTACTTTTCCACTCGCCCTGTCAAGTGCAACCTGTCTAATATTGTTTCAAAGCGAGGCCAGTACACACATAAACAAGACTAAGGGTGTCCGTCTCTGTTGGCACCTTCGGCTCTTTAAAAGGCGCTATTAGCCTCCAACGGATTCCCACGCCTTCTGTTTAACGAAACCACGCGGCTCGTTAGAGGCCGGCAAGGCCCGGTTCCGGGCCTCATCGGCGTCTCCCTATCAAGGAGGGGGCGTTCTTGCAAGTGAGCGGTGTCACTGGGGCGCCATGACTCGGTTGTCAAAACAGACGACCGACCTGATTAAAAAGGAGGAGACGACAAGGACACACAATTGAGCCTGTCGCGCCGCCTTCGACGAACGTCATCGTAGCTGTGAGACAACGGCGCGCCGAGTGGGAGGACTCATGACGTCGTCGTCGCCGCCGTCGCCTTCGAGCCCGGAATGAATGAAAGGTTATCCGTTTTCTCATGCCTGCTATCCCGCCCGATGACAGCGGCTAATCACGGCGAGACGCGAAGCTCGCCAGCTGCGCGTCTCGAACAAGGTCGTATCATCCGTCTCGCAGCCATCGACAGCCTACATCGCAAGGTCCGCGTCTCCTGGCGGCAGCAATGGGACCGCGTGGCATGTCGCCGACAGCCGAAACAATGGTCTCTGTCGAGGAGAGTGCGGCGAACGGAACGGTGCCCGGGGAAGTATCAAGGTTTCTTTCTCTAAAAGACCTCTAAACCGAGGCGCCTGTTAGATACACGCACGCCATATAATGACAACGGTTTCACTGACGCCAGCTCACTGGCAGCGGGGATCTCGAAGAATTATCGAGCTTCGCTACTCCGGGATAGGGTATACATTGAAGAAACGTCAAACGAGGTGAAAAAATTCCAGCGATGGCAAAGGTCGGAGAGAAAAAACAGGCAGCACGTATAGAGTTAGCGAAACTGTCGCCTTATGCATATTCACGTCTCTCTCTCGTCGTAAATGCTTCGTTTACCTCCAAGGCGACAGCGACGACAGCGAGCAAGGTGTAACGTCGCCAATTACGCGCCTCGTCAGCTGGCCCTGACCCGCACGAGGTTGATGGTAAGCTTTCGTGACGTCACGCGAACGTCCTTCCGTTGTTTTTGCGAAAGCACAGGATAAGTGGGCTTTGACTTAATTTTGTCAACGAAGCGCACAAACTGCTCTAGAAACGTTTAATCAAGAGGGTATTTTCCATGTCAGCCGCGCAAGATCGGAAAGTACGCTTGGAGGCAATGTGGCGTCGGTATATAAGATCAGCATTTCAAAACCTTTCCGACGTATTTTAGTTAAATAGAAAATTCTTAACAAAAACATAATAGCACAGCAACGGACACTCTACATTCAAGCTTCTTTAAGAGAGTGCAGCGCAACACAATCAGGAGCCTTTGTATTTGTCGTGACTCGCGTAGACCCCTAGAATTCTTGGCTTCATACCGATGCCTCATGGTGAATGTGCTGATAATTTATGGCGCATTAGTTCGAACGCGAAAGAGATACCCCCGAAAAACTGTGACGCCAAAAGAAATGTATATATCTGGGACCAGCAAGGAAATAAGGCGGACGAAATTGGATAACATGGAATGTATGGATAACAATAACCGTACAACGGAGGCAGGAAGCATAAAAAAATATGCAAATAATCATCTCACTCTGTATCTTAATACGCACGCGCACGTGCACGCGCGCATGCACACACAATCCTACGCGCACACACACACACACACACACACACACACACACACACACACACACACACACACACACACACACACACGCACACGCACACGCACACGCACACACACACACATACACACACACGCACACACGCACACACACACACAAACACACACGCGCGCACACATGCACGCACGCACACATGCACGACCATTTTTGTAATATTTGACTAACGCAGAGTAAGTAAAGATGCCCAAGGTGCAATTAGCAGGAAATGTTTACAACGTCTAACAGTATACACCAAAATCAATTGACAAAACATATGATTTGGTATAAAATGCAGAAGCGACCTAATTACAAAGTGATTTGGGGGTACATCGTGATGGAATTTGGGACCTTCTTTTCAAGCGGCAGGAGGACGATGCATCGTTTACAACCTTCTCTTTTGTAAGGAGTAAGCGGTTTTTGTCTGCGCCTTTTACCCATGTAGGCATTTTTGTTTTATTTTTTAAGCGAATCTTTATACGACGCAGGCCTTGGTGCATTTTTCCTGCGCGTGTGCAACAACGCCTTGCGACAAAGCCAACTTTATCACTAGTGCTCAGCAGAAAACAGTTGTAGCTCTTGCTGTATCAAACCTTTCCCAACAAAAGTCACGTAACAATACGCCGCTAAGAGGATTCCGTCATTTCCCCGAGTTTCATTTCCTTGTCGCAATTAGTTAACAATGAAGGTGTAAACGTTACAGCATTCCGGTTTGCTGTCAAACATGGTCTCCTACGGGAGAGAAACGGGCAGTCCAGAGTTTCTCTGCTAGCGTAAAGCTCTAGTCCTGTCATGCTTCGCTAAGTATACGTATTCCCAAAGCCATAGTCACTACCATTACGAAAAGATGAGAAAAATAAATACGTCTTTGTACATTCTCTGACCGTGCGTGTGGTGCTTATTTCATACGGCTTCGCTTAGCAACCACTTCACAGCGCGGATTGGCTGCTAATTTTTTATTATTTTTACCTCGTCACACTTCATTCAGGAACTAATAAATATGGTCAGAGGAATAAATCATGGCTCATCACTAGACCGTATCCTAACGCAGGCTAGATAGCCCGCTACACGCTTCATGGTACCTTCGAAAGTCTGCTTTGCCACAACGCACCCGGCAGGCCTGTAATATTTGTAGAATGCACAAGGTGCGGCATCTAAGGAGGCGCTGGTTATGTTGCCCCAACCTCACTTTAGAAGGCATTGGCAGCTCAATAAAAAGCACCATTGAAGAGTTCCAAAAGTGGGGCAAAAAGGTTTTTAAATGTTACGATCAATACAACAAAAAATCTTTCTTGCGCTGTAATAACCCCTTCTTGAAGTGTTTCAGAAATTCCCCTAAACTTGCAACTTCGACGATCCCTTCCCGTTAAGAAGACTACATTTTACAGCAACTAAAGTGCTGAACGAAATATATTTAAGCTAGGATAAATGAACGGCACAAAAGTCAAACCCAGGCGTGGTATTTCGGGCGCTCCTGGGGAAATATTGTACCGCTTTAGTGCCATGCTGCGAAAAACTTTACGGCCGAATGGTCTACATTTCCCTTAAACTGGTATCTGTGAAATGTCATCTCATCTATGGAGAAAAGATTTCATCGGTGAGACGTCTTAAAAACGTTCACTTTCCGTACGACTCCTCTCGACGTCATAGATTATCTAGGTCATCTTTAAGGCCCCGTGATAAACTGCAGGAATAGTTTTAGATGTTCATCCTCGTTCTTATTCCCTTTTTCTTTTGTGAAGTTGCAAGTGTTGTTATTACTTCGTACCTCAATTAATTTCTGTAAGTGCTCAGTGAGTCCCAACGATAACTAACCAGGGTGGCGTATACGTTATGCAGGGTTTTCCACTCCATATCAGTGCCACACAGATTGCAACGCATTCGTTTTTGGATAAGTTTTGTTTATATACTCGACATTGTCAGAACACCCTAAATGTTGTACCTTGGCTACCTGCAACGGTGGCGTCATCCTCAATACTTGTTGCGCGTTCCCGCATAGTAAAATACTTACTGTGCATATGGCACCCCTATGGGCGGAACCAGACATAACGTGCAAAGTGAACGTTCACAGTGCAGTGAAAAAACTCATATGAGCAATCTTCCCCTACACTTTTTCCCGTGTCCCACAACAGGGTCCATTGCCTCCTCCTATTAAGGTCATCCATTCCAGACCCGCCGCGGTGGCTCAGTGGCTAAGGCGTTGCGCTGCTGAGCAGGAGGTCGCGGGTTCGATTCTCGGCCGCGGCGGCCGCTTTTCTGATGGAGGCGAAAAGCAAGAATGCCCGTGTGTACGAGATTTCGGCACACGTTAAAGATCCCCGGGTGGTCAAAATTAATCCGGAGCCCTCCACTACGGCGCGCCTCATCGCCTGCGTTGCGTCGGCGCATTAAACCCTACAATCAATCAATCAGTCAATCAATCATCCATTCCATTCCATTCCATTGGGGTGAGGAGGGGGAGGGAAGGTAAGTTGAGAATCCACTTATAAGATACCCTACTTCCTGACAAAGCAGCAGCTACGGCGCCACGATTAGTTCCTAACAATGACCGCAGACGAACGCCTGAATGTGGATTCGGCTAGAGCCGACCCGAACGCGGAAGTCACTCGTACGCAGACGTCCGCAGGAGGACGGGTATTCTCCGCGGCTTGTTCGAACCTGTCAAGGGCCTGCCCCGTAGCAATCGGTGAAAGGCAGCAGCAGCCATGGGCACGCTGCCAGAGGATGCGGCGAAGAGAAAGAAATGCAGAAGAAAGTGGCCGGCAGACTCGCGTTTCCAGTAAAGTGGCGGGTGCGCAACCCCGGCACTCCGTTTTTGACGCCATCGCAAGATGCCTAATGACGAGACGCGCGCTCCAGTCCTCGTGCCACGCATTACGTCGTGTGCGCCCGTAAACAGCCAGAAGTCATGTGCCGCGTTTCCGGGGCTCTTCCTCCTTTTGCCTCTCCCTCTGAAACGGCAGCGCCCAAATCGGCTTGATTTATCCGCTTCTGCCGTTGTCTTCCTTACGTTCCAACCCTCCTCGGAGGGTTAGCTTTTGAGAAGAAGGAGGTACCCGAGATGACACGCGGCTGCGAGATAAACAACAATTAGAGTGACAAATGACCGATCCAGCGAGCTGCTGCGCGTGGTGAATGGGATTTCCTCCGGTTGTGGCTGCGGCAGCCGATGTTTAGGCGATGCGAGGAAGCGGGATTGGATGCGGACACTCTTAATTGTGGCCCCGATTTCGTGTTTATCAGCGGCGCAGCGTCGTTTGTCATTCTCTGGTGACGCGATAATTAGTCGCAGCCGTAAAAATAGTGTCGCGCGGTATTAATGCCAGCCGTGGGCAACGGCTTTTGCAGGTATCATCAACTGTCTATGTAGGCACGATCCATATGGTGAAGCACTCGTGCGCACAGTTCACTAATTACTGCACGTAAGGTGGCTCATGAACAAGTTGGCTGTCGGAAGAGGTTTCAGAGGCATTGGGTTAGGTGGCGGCTCACACCGCCGCTGTCACCGCGGGACACACGCGCATGCGCAGATCTGAAATTATTAGCTAAGTACCCTAGTAACCCTGCAATCGTTAAAAATTGATCACGATCGTTGAATGTGCTGCAGCTTTTCGAAACTGACTTTATGAAGACCGTGTGAATATCACGGAGCGTATCCTTTTCGACAGCAAAAGCGGACCGCGCTAAGACGCTCCATGGTCATCATCCGCGCTACCGCTGTGTAGAGTCGCTGCTGACTACGCCTGCATGCGCTTTCCCGCAGATTATATAACTCTCCGCACACGTAAAAAACGAAGAAAAACTAGCAGTCACAGGAGGAACACCTGCATAGGAACGTCAAACCTCGCTTAAGCGGCCGTTCATTCTGAATGCCGCGGGTAAATGTTTGCCCACTGTCCGGCCTGCCGATTGTGCGACGTGTTTGCAAAAGCGTGCATGCGCAAAAAGCCGAACACGGGGGGCGTCACGCTGCCCGGTGCCCGCACGCACGCACGGACGGATGCACGCAACGCAGAGCAACTGTGTAGCGCCAAGCTTGAATGTTCCGCCCAACACGGGCACAATGAATGGAAAGGCTCGCCCGGGAGCGGCCGTCGGAGGAGCTCCGCTCGGCCCTTATCCGGCGTGACCATATCGAATCGGAAACACGCATTGCGGTGTCAGAGGTTGTTGTTAAATGTCCTTGCAGCGAAAGGGATGCGCGGCAGCGGCTGAACCTCGCTTGCATTCTACACGACCCGTATACGCAAAGAAAACACGTCTTCCGAAGCAGCGGGGAAGAAAGGGGTGGCAGCCGATGGCGCAGAGCGCGCGGTGTTGTTACGCGGATTGAGTTCGTCAACTCTGAGAGACCCGAGACTCTCCCGTCTGAGGTCATCAGCTGGCAGCTTCGTCATACGACCGTTTCGAATGTCTGACGTCTGAGGCGGACAGTTCTGCACTGAGCTTAGGCTGAAATTTTACGGGCTTCCTCAACCGTGCAAAGCCTGTCTCTTTGTATGGGCGTAAATAAATGGGCGTATACGCATACAGTGATTTCTGAGAGCGGGTCAACAACCGACACGGCAACGCCACGCCGTTTTCAAAAGTTTGAATCAATAGACAGTCTGGAGTTTAGATGAGGAGCACGGGTGTTATGGTGGTTCGTGTAATAATGTACAGAGCAGCTTTCAGCGCAAGCAGATGGAAAGAAGGGAAGAGGGGCTATTTACTGCAGATGCTTTAGTCTACCCTATTGGTTTTAACAAAAAGGGTGCCAGGGAGGAAGAAAGAAAGAACAAAGCTGCACTGATGAATCCGTGCCAGTTGGGCATGGTTCGTGAGTGACAACACTGAGTGACAAATAAGGGGTAAAAGTTTTCATAGGTGTACCCTGGAGAGTAGCTAGGGTTTACACTGGACGAGGCGATGAGGGCAAAGCATAAAGTAGTTTTTCATCTCTTGCCTTCAGGGCGTTACCTTCGTTCATGTCTGCGGTGATGACCGTTTGTCCCAGTCATATTGTATAATATCTCTTTGGTGAGCTGATTATACAGCTCGCTGCTTACATTCCGCAGCGGTCTATGATCTCCTTAACAGTTATTTTTTCTTTATTTGGGGGGATTGCGTAATGACCTCGCCCCGATTAGAGTGGCATGCTTAGGGGAGGTGCTAGATATAGTCGAATAGGTTGCCTTTGCAGCTCACCTTGCCACTCACGTCCGGACAGAGAGGCAATCGTTACATGGTCACCACTGCGGTTTATCAATGTGGAAATGAGAAATGAAACAGGCTTGCCGCGCTCCA
The DNA here is from genome assembly GCF_048455015.1 of Haemaphysalis longicornis. Taxonomy (NCBI): domain Eukaryota; kingdom Metazoa; phylum Arthropoda; class Arachnida; order Ixodida; family Ixodidae; genus Haemaphysalis; species Haemaphysalis longicornis. Next base: position 88,080,540 of record NW_027526335.1, read on the forward strand.
ACAGCGGTTCCTCTTAACGCCGTTCTGACAGGGAGAGTTTGCTGTTTGCGTAGAGGTAAAACCAGTTCGCCGGCTTCAACGCCCAGGTGACGATGGAACAAGACGGAATCACGAACGAGAGAAACAAGCGAAAACAATGGAAACCGCCGGCGTAAGTGTGACGGTCGGCGCCGGTGAAGCGGCGCGGATCGGGAAGGAAACACGCCCCTGTGGCAGCGCGCGGTAGAGCAAGGAAACGCCCGCGCGCTTTACGGTTCCCGAGACGGCGGCGACACGCCGTTTTTCACGCACGCCAACCGCAACGGAAGTTGGGCGTAACGAAAAGGAAAGCGAGGCCTTTTTGCCACCCTGCTTTAGGGCTGACCCAGATGATATAAACGAGCCACTCGCGGACAGGACGCGTGGCGGCTGCTGCGGTTTTCCACGCGGCCACCGGCTAACTGGCAGCCCAAAAGCGGTTCACAAGACGTACCCGCCGCGGTGACTCAGTGGCTAAGGCGCTGTGCTGCCGAGCGCGAGGACGCGGGTTCGGTTCCCGGCCGCGGCGGCCGCCTTTCTGGTGGAGGCGAAAAGCAAAAACGGCCGTGTGTGCGAGATTTCGGAGCACGTTAAAGATCGCCAGGTCGTCAAAATTACTCCGAATCCCACCGCTAGGGCACGCCTCGTCGCCTGCGTTGCGTCGGCGCGTTAAACCCTACAATCAATCAACCGGTTCACAAGACGTCTGACTGACCTCCTTGAACTCAAGCTTTGGAGCAAACCTCAGCGCTGAGGACACTGACGCAACCCACCGCGTTGGCTTAGTGGCTATATAGGGCCTTGTGCTGCTGAGTCCAGGAACGCGGTCTCTATCCCCGGGAGACCGATTAATTCAGAACCTTCCACACCGGCGCGCCTATAGCTCACGTATAGCTCCAGCGTGTAAAACAGCAAAAATTTGAAGAAAGAAAACAAATACACTGCTGACTGCTGTGACAAAACAAAAAACCATCAGGGCACTTGAGTCTGTTTACGTACTTTGAAGGCGAAAGCCTGGCGATATTTATTAACAACTTTATTACCTCTACATGGTATTTGCGTCTCTTTCTTTGCTTTCGTTTGTGTGTCTTTTAGTCCGAACTGCTTCGATCGCCTTCTTGTCTGCTAGACCTTGTTAGGGTCTGTTTCTCCCCTTTCGTTTCTTTGTCTTACGGCAGTTGGTGTTCCTACCCATCAGTACGACACCTTTACTGGCAGCGCCATCGGCCAGACCCACCACCACACCTCTCTTCCCGCGTCGCTTCCTGGGAGGACTGGTTGAACACGGGTCCTGGCGTGGATGTCAAGTCGAAGCAAGAACTCCTGGCGGCCCACTGCCTTCGTGTTAGTGAGGACCACTGGGAGTTCTACGGACCAGCCGTCTCCTCTTAAAGAGACTGTGGCCCGACGGCCCAGACTAGGACTGTTTAAAAAATAAAGTATCTCTCTCTCTCTCTCTCTCTCTCTCTCTCTCTCTCTCTCTCTCTCTCTAGCTCTCTCTCTCTCGTCTTCCGGCAAGAATTACGTCGCCAAGCAGACTGGCACACGCCACAGCTTCCCTAGAATCAGTGTTTTGCCCCGCTGGTGCGCACCTGTTATGCGCACGTGCCATCACGTTCAGACATCACGAGGCACGCACTATTCCGCAACTTTGACTTTTTGCGACTTTTGCAAAGCAGGCACATTAGGCTCCCAAAGCTCCCGATGCCTGGCCAGTCCCTCAAGTGAGTATGTACCAAGAAGAAATGAACAACGACAACGACCACAACATTTGTTCTACGGCTGGCGACGAACGGAGATAGCGCAGTGGTGGCGCATTGGGTTGCCATGGTCAATATCCGGATTAAAATTCCATTGGATAACGTTTGTGTTCATAGTAAGGCCATCTTCGCAAAAAAAAAAAAAAAAAAAGATACGCCAGGGCTTCAGCCAAGGCCCAGGGGTACCTGGACTGGGGCGAACACACACTACCGAATGACGGCTCAACCACCACCGTTTGCGCTAATAAATGTTTATTCTCTCTCTCTCTCTCTCTCTCTCTCTCTCTCTCTCTCTCTCTCTCTCTCTCTCTCTCTCTCTCTCTCTCTCTCTCTCTCTCTCTCTCTCTCTAGCTCTAGCTCTCTCTCCCTCATGCTCTGGCGCACCCTCTAGCCCAGTAATGGATGTTTACCCTCGTGCTTTCCCCTTCATCATGCTTTTACAAGCTCTTTACGAAGATAAAGCATTTGGTTGTTATGCGATCCCATGACGTACGGCTACCCCATTTAAACTTGCAAAACCTCCTCAGCATTGACACAGGCCTGCAAGATGAATCGAGTGCAAGGACATGCCAAGCAAAGTGGATGTCAACAGCGGCCGCAGCGACTATATACTGTATATAGTCATCCTCACAAATCCGACCGTCCTCGGCAGTCCCGTTCCGGTTTGACCACACGCGTCCAGAGGCAACTCGAAGCTATCCCGTGCCTTCACGCATCGTAATTCCCTGCGAAATGGACAGACGACGCAGGCAGGTTTAAAGAACTGGCACGTCGTCGCTTCGTGAAATCGTGACAGAACGTGCCTAGCCACGCGATAAGCGCACAAAACTCTTGCTATTAAACCGCGGTTGCTTCCGCAGCCCGGTCAGATCATGCAGGTGTTTCTCCTACTTTCTGCATTTGCAATTGCATACCCTGCACTTCCGGATCAGAGTTCCAGTTGCGCCTAATACCGTCGTCACGCGGGCAACTGAAGGAATGCTCGGTTTATCAGACCACTGACCTTTGTGCCAGTCACTCACACGTGAAAAGTTCAATGACAGAGCCCGTATTCATTGCGATTCACTGCGATACAATGAAGGAGCTATAAGAGTTATTGTCAGGGCGTTTCACGTCTCGTGTTGGACTTGCATGTAGCAATAAGGCTTCATAGTGAATGGCTGCTCACCCAAGCAGTGAAAGCGTGAGGTGAGTCAATGGAACACAGCGGCTCTATAAACCTATAGTCGTCCCTGTAGTCTCGCTCGAGATTGGTTTTTCACGAAACACCGGCGCGTGCACCAATTTGCGTAGCATGGTTGCGTATTATAGCCGCATATATGACCCCGAAGGTACGTAACCTGCTCTATAGATTATGGCTATATTTCGTCGAATAACTGTGAAATATTTTTGTGCGTTGACACTCCTGCACCAATTGGGGGATAATTGACAACTGATCAATCGTACAAACTGGCACTCCGACAACGTTACGGTGCATATTAAAGCTGTTGTGATTCCTTTGTAAACCTTAGAATTCGAGCGCTCCACTTTAAATCGTAATACGGCTACGAGCAACGCGTGCCAATTTTTTGCACTCATGGTGCAAACTTGAAAATCTTTGCAAAGCACTCGTAAATGGTTCCAGTTCACTGAGAGGTCTAAGCATCCAACTTTTTGTTAAATGTGTGCCCAGTTCTTAACACGATTGTGTTTCGCAAAAAAACTTGTTTAGAGCCATTATAAATCCGCTTTGCCCATTCGAAAATGACGACAAGAAAAAATCCTGTAGTTTGTCGTACTTTTTCGTGTCGTACTGTCGTATTGTCGTATTCTTGTGTCGTTATTCCGGCAGCTGGCTATGTCCCGACCGCATGATGGTTCTGTTGCGGTCGTTGAGAAAATTGACTTTGTCTGTACGACACAACTGTGTGTCGTAACAACTGATGGCTTTGTCGGAACAAAAGGGCCTCTGTTGTCATAACAAAGTTTTTTTTTTTGTTGTACGACAGGAATTCTTCTTAGGTTTCTGAGGTGTTCCTGATGTAATTTTAGACTGGGATACACATTTGATAGATAGAGAACGGCGCCGAGGTATATGGACCAGCAGGAAGACAGACCCGAACACATCGCATATGTAGTTTATACCACGTAACGTACATCGCATTCTCACACTTTTCATGCGCATAATCTCATCCAGAATAGAGCCTCACGCAATTACATCTTCTTTTTTTCTTTGGCGCCAAGCACCATGCTCCGATATAAGCCGCACGTTGCCGCATGCTTGAAGTATATCGTAAAAATGAATGAACTGGAGTAGCTAAACAGCGCAGTTAGCATAATGCGTGATATAATCCACTTTAATTGTGATTAAATGTAGGTTTTACGCACGAGGCACCACATACATAAAGGGCTATGCATTATTTTAGACTGCCCGGAGCCAAAATCGTACGCTTGGTCGTTGTCCTACATCTGAAAAATGGTTGCCCCTGTCGGCAATCGAACCCGCAAAATCGTGCTGTGCAGCACCGTGCTTGAGCCCCCCAGCTACGGCGGCAGGGGATATACCAGTATTTTCGCGAAGGTTTGACATTTTTAATGGCCTTTACAATAAAACGATCAACAAACGACTCAAGGGTGACCGATATTTATCGGGTTAGATCCGCAATAGATGTAAAAGCCAATAAAATATTTTTTCAGGCTAATGTACCTGAGGGTGAGCGCCCCCTATGCTGCAGTACAATTTCGCTGTGACCATTGCATGCTTTTCATGCGTTTATTCCAGTATTGTGACCCAAGCCTCGTGATTTAAAGAACAAGGCTCATGCCCCTGTAGTTAAAATTGGTAAAGCGTGTCTTAAAATTTTCCCCCTTTTTCTCGCGAAAGCTTTGTACCGATTCCGTGCCTGGCCTTAGACACAAGCAAGCCATTTGTGCGAAGCAAAAAAAAAAAAAAAAAATGCGCGCCAATCCACCCTGTGAAGGTGGTTGGAAAGCGAAGCTGTATACGACACCCACAAGATTACCCATGGGACATCACTTGAATTCCCACACGTGGCTATACGAAGAGTGAAACGCACTTAACCACACCCTTTGCTAAGATTAAATTAATGCATGACTCATGAACGGTGGTTGGTTGAGTTGTATTGGTGATGAACATGAGTGAAAACTCTATTTTTATAAAATTAAAGGAAGCTCAAACCCGGTGCTAGACGATCTCACCTCTCCTCCGTCTCTGCCGCCGCCGACGGAGGCGACGAGATCGGCTGCAGAGACGGGAAAGTGAGATGCCATGCGTTGGTGTGAGTTTCCGTTAATTTTTATAACTTAACTTTTAACGCATGCGCAAGGCGCGCACATGGCCGCTACACGTGCCGTGGGCGGAGCGCACAGCGGCGCGAGAGGACGTGTGACGGTATCACGTGTCATTCAGCGAGAACACAAGGGGTAAACCCGCAGATGTGCTCAGGGAGTGCACCGTCTGTCTACCCTGTTGCCGCGCGGGCTCGTAGCTCAATCGGTAAGACAACGGGCACTTGCTCCGTTTCTGTATTCGTTTCAGGTTCGATTCCTGGCGTTGCCAGTAACTTCTTTTATTTGTTCGCGGCAGTTTTCTGTGGACACCAAAAGTCGCGACCGAACCCTTGCGAGGTAGAGGTGGAAAGTTTGCTTTAAAACAAAATGTTTTATGTAATTGTCAGAAATTTGCACGCCTAGCCTCGGTCGCAAGCGCACCTTCTTGGCTCCGCATCGTAACTATGTCCTTTCCTAGCCAATAATTGTTTCCGAGGGAACATAAAGCAGTCGTTTTTTTTTTAGATGGTCGTCCGTGCTCGTAACACAACATGACGTTCGATGTTACGGCCGTAACCGCTGTTGAGCAGCGAAAGCGGCGCTTACAACGTTAAAAACCCGATTTAACCGAAAAGTGGTTTCGTAATGGTTATTTCAACTGCTGATGTGCTACTAAAAAGAACGCAGAGTTGCGTTGTGATGCCACGTCTGAACTGCTCGAGCATATCAGAAATCGTTACCGATGCGCTGATTTCATATTTTGCGCTCCTTCCCTTCCGTCCGTTATCGTTTCATGAAGCGGGTTTTGTGTTCTCTGGATGCGTTGGTTGTACACGCGCAAGGTGTTGTATTAGTATCCGCGTGTCTCACTGAAAAGAACAAAAGAAGATAAAAAGAGAAACTCACGCACGCGCACGCATGTAAATAGAGAGAGAATGAGAGAAACAGGGTAATGGGCGCAAATAAGAATAAAAAATCCCGGGCCATCTCCCCTAACGTGAAACCTGGGGAGGGGCGAAGCATGCATGTGCGCCGGTGTTTCCCACAGCAAAATCGCTCCTAGTGGGCAATTAGAGACAGAAAACGATCTCGTTTCAAGTATATACATATGTACATTTATTATATGCAATCAGCAATCGCGTAGCTAATCCCAGTCAATATGCATAATGTATTTGTTTGGTTCTTCTGCCCCGTCCGAATGCTCCTGGTGTTGATGAGGCTCCTGCGTTTCCAAGTCGTAGACCGTACCGAGTTCAGGTAGAGGGATGCAGCTTCGCCGTAAAAGTCTCGTGTCCTTGAAGCACGACGCGTTCTAGCGCGAGGCGTTGGAAAACGAGGGTACCGGTGCGTTTTTTTTTTAGTACGCATTACGTTCTAGTGCGAGGCGCTGGAAAACGAGGGTCCCGGTGTTGTAGTACCCTGACTACACGAGACGACGACAGAAGACACCGACAGCCCGAGCCCCTAAGGTACGTCGCTCTAAAAAAAGTAGACGCTGACCGAAAGCGGCAGTAACCCACGAAATACCAAAGCACGGTAGCCAATTCATGACCTCCAGCCCTTTCACCGTAATTCACCGTTGCGCACGAGAAAAAAAAAAGAATAAAGCCGTGGTCTGTGCCAAAAATACGTAGGCAGGAAGGGCTTAGAAATCTGGAAACGGCGGAGCAAATGCCGCCGACACATCGTTAATCAAATATTAGCCGCTTTCCGTGAGCTCACGGCCTGCAGAGAACAGCGCGCTTTTCTCCTCATTCTCCTCCACCTCATCCTCCTCTCCTTTTTTTTTCTCTCTCTCTCTCGCCTAAACGAAAGCTTGACCGCTGACAAACGACCCGCCCCGGCATGCACCCTTCACCGGACTCGGCCACGCGTTATGGGTCGTGCGCGCAATCTCAGATGAGTTCCAGCGTTTTCAGCAAACGCTCGTGCCGGATATATAGATATTTCGAACCAGATCAAGTGTAAGGTTGTGCCATGCAACTCGCGGCTGCTCCTCGGAGCAAGTTCTTCTCTTTTTTCCGAGGAATAGAAAGAAACGAGCTCGGCCTTTCGCGAAAGTTTAAACACGCGCGGCCTCAACGGGTTTCGTTCTCGCCAACGCGTGACCGCGCGACATCGCAACTATAGGAAGAAGGCGCGGAGGACACAATCGAGGCCTGCTCAAGGGGACACGTAGGCACGATCGGAAGAAGCGTTCTTTGCTCGTAAATCAGGCATATTTAAGGTCAGTATTGGGCTACAAGAAACTCTCCTTGCTGGCTGAAAATCCGCACCGATGTCGAGGTGACTTCTTTTGAAACGTTTCGCGCTTTAGTTCCGGAAAAAAATGAAACGCCAATAGAAAAACGTGCGTAACGCGAAGGCACCAAAACGAAGTATACGGTTTTCTTGAATTGACGACCCGCGAACAAAACGATGTCGGTAAAGTAAGCTGTCGCTGCATGCTCGCATTAGTGCAAAAATATGTAAAGCTGGTTTTGCCCTAACGATAGAGAGGACGTATCGGTGAGCATAGCGTTCGATTTAGAGCTGGCTTTGCCGCGGAACATATTTCCTCATGAGGACTGTGATTTGGGCGAGTTGGTGAACGTTCATGATGAAAGATCAGCGCAAATAAATACGGCACAAGAAAGAGCGAGAAGTAGGCAGGACAGCGCTGTCCTGTCTACTTCTGGTTATTTTTTGTGCCGTGTCATTATCATGTATTTACCCATGAATGTACGCACACCCACGCGAACAACACAAAGGATCACTACCGAAATGCCATTAGAGAAACTTACCAAAAAGTACCCACGTTAAGCTTATACCGCGCATCGTCAATTCAGCTTACGAAAATACCCAGCACTCCCCAAAATCCCTTTCTTGTAAAATTTACCCCACATGCAATGCCGCTCTACTACTCCCATCACGCACCTTACTGAAATGTAATGGCAAATGTTTGTTGTTCTTCTTTAGGCAACGAACAGCACTACCGACGAAGTAAAAGGAGGGGAGCTACGCCGGAGTATATTTCATTAGAGTCTATGCCTCCGCTTCCAAGCGCTTTCCAGAACTGTAGGAAAAGTTGGGTGCCCTCCGATTACCACGAACAATTCTATACAATCGCAGAGTCTCAAGAAATAAATTTGATTATATAGTTTTGTTTATTAATTTATTTTTATTTGTAAATACTGCAGTCTCTCTCGAGGCTTTTGCAGGGTGGGTACAGGCAAGTAAGTACAAATACGAACGAAACAAGACAGAACACAATAGAACATAAAATGCACAACAATGAAAATACATATCTTATTGGAAACGCTTTTCAAACGAAGTCGATGACTGATGTGTGAAGGCTTCGTTAGTGAGATCGTTGCATTCAACAATAGTTCAAGGAAAAAAGGAATATTAGTAACAGTTATTTCGAGGGCTCAATGGGGTTAAAGAAAACGCGTGGCGGCGTCTTATATTATAACCGGATGAATATTACGAGAAGTGTCAATGAAGGAATGCCCTCCAATTAATTGAAAGAAGAACTTCAGGCGGCAAATCCGGTTTTTTTCTGAGACGCGCAAAATCCAGCTTTGTTCAAGGAGAGCTGATATTTAGGTGCGCTTATATGATTTGTACATAAATCTTACAGCCTTTTTTTGCAACCTGTCTAATTTCTTAATATCGGACTTTGTGAATGGGTCCCAGATTACTATTGCGTACTCTATCATTGGTCGGATAATTGTATTATGTGCGAGAAGACGTACATTCGGTGTGGACCATTTCAAGGAACGCCGTAGAAAGAATAACTTGCGTAGTGATTTAGCTGTGATGTTGTCTATATGTTTTTGTCCAGGAAAGCTTGTTCGATATCCACAGGCCGAAATACTTGTAGTGTCCTACTTCCTCCAGACGAACGTTATTAGCGGTGTATTGGTACTGGAAGGGAACTTTTTATGGGTTATTCTCATGAACAGTTTTTTCGAAGTTGATAGACATTTTAACTACTTGTTTTCTTAGTTCCTGGAATCCTCTCATTTCTCTACCTCTGCTTCCGTACCCAAGAAGAAATAGCGGTTCCTGTTCAACTTCTTAGTTCTCAGAAACTGTGGTCAGTCACTGCTGATACAAGGTGCGCGCGCGTGACTGGCGTCTTACAGCGCTGGTACTTAAAGTCGACATAAACTTTCCTCGACGGAATTTCCCGCCCTGATCGCCAGACGGTAAACACACTAGCTAACTTCCACTTCTTAGCCAATCAATTTCGCCATTAAACGCTTGTCGCACGCCGGAGCCGTTCGCGGTGTTATGCGCATGCGCGGGTACAAGGCCACGGCAATGTGGTCTTAATACCTGCTGCGGCCTGGCTGTCACATGAACTAAATCTAGGCAGTTACAACGGCCGAGTTGGTTGGTACAAAAAGTGCAGATCGCTGACCAAGACAAACCATCACAAGAGAGAAAATTCAACACTATGCGAGGAAAAATGACCCGCGAAGCTGAGCGGAGTCCCAGCAGTGAACGAAACAAAACACGTCTTTTTGTAACTTGCGTTTGAGTATGATTCCTAGCTTATTAGCCGACTGAAACTTGGAAGGACTATACTTTTAGTTCAGCGGACACGCAGTCGAAAAAGACTACAAGAAATTTTTCTGTAGTGTTGTCGTATTTTCGCGTGTCGTATACTGTCGTCTTGTAGTTTTCTTGTCATGTCGTGATTCTGATTATTGTCTTGTCATGTCGTGATTCGTGCTCCATGAGTAGTTGCACATGGCTTGAATGCTATTGCCCATTGTGAAGAGTAGCGTAAATGGTAGTTCTGTTATGACTACAGAAATGTTTGTCGTTGAGAAAATTGACTTTGTCGTTACGGCAGAAATGTGTGTCGTAACAACAGGTGGTTTTTTCGTAACAACAGGACTTCTGTTGCCACAACAAAGTTTGTTGTCATAATATAGGAATTATTGTTAGGCTTTTGCAGTATTCCTGTTGTGACTTTAGACTGGCAAACACGGCCAACGCGTTTCCCTCCCGTAGAAGCCCATTTATTGATACCGGAAAGGTATTCTGTAACGTTTACAACTCGTACGAAGGAATAAGTTCACGCAAAAGACGAGGACGTAGAAAAGAGGAGAAGACGACCGCAATTCTCTTCTCTTGTCCTCCTCGTCTTTTGCGCTGACTTATTCCTTCGTGCGTCATGAACCAACTAGCCAGCAATCAAGGCCTACTTAGTTTACAATTCACTGTGGACTACGTAATTATGAAAAGTAGGTAAACCTCGACGTATTTTAGAGTCGTCTTGTCGACTAATTTGCATAATTTGTTTCGGGATAGCTTCGATAAAACAAGAGTGACAGCCATTGTCTGTAACCATACTCCCTCCATTAAAAATTTACACTCTACGCCGATTTATCCACGCACGCTATATGATGAAACGAGACATATACAACTTCACTCTAAAAAGAACACGGCCACGTCGAAACAAGCTATTTACGCTGGGCTTCGCAGGAAGGTTCTCGTGGGTTTCGCAACGTCCCGCGGGTAACTTCTTTATCGTGGCAGTAAGAAATATTTTACGTGTAAAGCCCGTACCTGATTATGCGACGTTTCTTCAGACGCCTTATTATGCCATAATGCACTATTGTTTACGTTGCATTCTAGATATAATTTAGAACAATGTACTCGCTGAGTACACGCCGCTGCACTGCGGCCCACGCACGCGTGCACAAATCACAGGCGAACAGCTCGCTAACTGCCTCTTGTGCAACAAGCTACAAAGTCTGCAACAGCGAATAAAAATAACTGGACGTGCTAGCTGTTTCACAGGACAGACGACGAGACAAGACGGTGAGCCAACAATTGTCAGAGCCGGTTTCGCGCGATGCTTATACAAGCAAAGCATACGTCCGTCACGTAGAATAACGAAAGCTCTGGAGCGTCAGGCGCGAGCTGTGGAGAGTACTACTACACGTGTTCACACAGCGCTTGCTCCCGTGTAGTGCTCTCCACATTGGCTGGTTGGTTGTACCCTTGAAGCGTGGCGCATACCCACGCGGGGGATTGGCCAAGAAGCTGCCTGTGATCATTAGGCTGTGACGAAGCTTATTTTAGAGGGGAAAAAAGAATAAAGTAAGTAAGTAAGTAAGACACAGAGGTTCAGTCAAGAAAAAAAGAAATATTTCGATATAACACAATAATCAGGAAAAAAATCACGGATGAAGAAAAAAGCTGTCTAGCAGGGCCGGTGTAAGATAACGGGAGATTGAAGCCGATTAAACGTGTATTAAAGGTGCGTGCGTGCTTGCACTTTTCGGCTTCCTTTTTTTCTGTTTCTTTTTTAAAGCGACGATAAGTTTTAAATTAAAGAGAAAAAAAAAAACTCGGGTAAATTCTGTCATAAACGGTTGCTGTGCGAGAAGCTGAGGGAGCACCTGACGACCTGGGGTATGCTGGAGGCCCGGCTTTTTTTGGTGACCAGAGCGAAGTCCCACCCGGTTGTCTCAAGGATCCCAGGACTGAGGGACCACTCTCACAGAGAACAGCTCAGTAAATGTTTCAACCACCACCTTGCGCTTACATATTCGCAACAAACTCCATCTCAGCACTATCTCAGCAAACTTGAACGGCATAAGAAGCATCACTCTATTGCTGCTCGGCTCGAGTGAACGACGCAATGGAAGCCGCTTCAGGAAGCCACAAGAACACAAAAAGTTCCCGTATCTCTTTCTTTTCTCCCAACTCTAGGTCAACTACGTGCACGTAGCACAATTCCCGCGTGTTTATTACGCACACGCGGTGTGCGGGCTCGTCGGAGCGACCATCCACGCAAAACAAACCGATCCGGGGAAGATATATCGTACGCAGGAGCGTAACCAGACGCCGCCAATTATCTTTAAGCCGCCAACGAACGCTCGCGGCAGGAATACGATCCCAGACAACGCGAAGACCCGCAACGAAAATCAAAAGGCAATTGATTACGCTATGGCAGAGTTTTATGCCGGCAATAAAACATTGCGCAAGCACGCGTAACGCAAAAACAAATTTCGTCGGCGAGAGGCCAAGCAAGCAACTCTCCCGTGGACATCACACAGCGCTGTCGGGTGTTATTCCCCTTCTCCGGGCGGCGAATAATGAGCGGGTTGATTTTACAGCGCATCGCGGCTACCGAAGCCGCCTGCGTATAATGAGAGCCTCGGGCGTCTCGCGGCTGATCGACGGGCTGCCGACTTGCGCCGTTATGTTACGCGCCGACCGAGGTGACCGCGTCCCACCGCGCCGCGGTGCGAAATGATGCCGGCGCAATAATGCGCACACAAAATTCTCTTTTATGGGTGAACAGAAAAGAGAGGGAGGTACGCGAAGATGAACGAACGAAACGGAACAGTCAACTTACGCACCGTGAAACAACAAAGGCGCGTTGATGACAGTCGGAGAAGGCATCCATTCATTGTCGCATTGTCCAGCGCGCAAGTCCAGCGTCCGGCAGCTACAAACGATCGGGGAAGTGGAATGTTGAAGTCGTTGGGCAGTTTCTTCGCCCATTGAGAGCAGTCATGTCATCGTACGTGTGTCATTACACGAGGCGACAATCACGGTCGAAGGGTAAAGTACTCCTTACCTGCCCGTCGCAATTTTTGAAGGCCGCGAATGACGTGTATACTCACCAAGCCTGCATAATAGAGCCATCAGATAGTGATAATTCGTGGGTATGAGCCCAGAGAAACCATTCGTCTGCTTTCAATTTTATAGAGCATATAACACCCCTCCTCTTCCTCTCCACCAAAAAAAGAGATTGTAACACTATATATATATAGTCCCGCTCCCGGAAAACGGCGGATTTTTTCTCGACTTATATTTTCGCTTATTTATCAATGAATCAAAGAAACGTGACAAGCACACGTCATTCGCCCCTATTATATATTTCGAAAAAAAGCCGAATAACACTGGCAATGACGACTGCAACCTTGATATGTATCTTTACCGAGTCCCTCGTCCCGTATCTCTCTGTTCTGCTACATGCATTACGAGGCACTGGCTCCAGCAGTTCGGATATGCCAATTGCTAACCCCGACCTCCGACCACGTTCTACGTGGCGTCCGCTGGGAAAGAAGACGTTCTACGTCTCCCGCGGTAGTCGAGGGGCGGCGCTAGTTGACCGGCCTCAGAGCTCTTGTAAATATAAACCCCCGCTTTAAAGTCGAGAGAGAAGCCGCTGTGGGGATAGCGTAATTGGTTAACGCACCGCACCGGTTATGCGGAGATGTGGGTTCGAGTCCCGCTCCCGGAAAACGGCGGATTTTTTCTCGACTTATATTTTCGCTTATTTATCAATGAATCAAAGAAACGTGACAAGCACACGTCATTCGCCCCTATTATATATTTCGAAAAAAAGCCGAATAGCACTGGCAATGACGACTGCAACCTTGATATGTATCTTTACCGAGTCCCTCGTCCCGTATCTCTCTGTTCTGCTATATATATATATATATATAGAGATACGGGACGAGGGACTCGGTAAAGATACATATATATATATATATATATATATATATATATATATATATATATATATATATATATATATATATATATATATATATATATATATATATATATATATATATATATGTCGCGTACAGCAAATACGCGTTGGGGGTGTTGGTGAGCTTTACTAAAACGCTAATAGAAGAAGCAGCGGAGAAGAACGCTCTTGACCGCGAGGCACTCAAGCTGCCAGAGCAAAACACTGATGATGATGCGTTCCCGGTAGCGCTCGTTCGTCGTCGTCGTCGCCTCGGCTGGGATGTCACAAATTAAAAGTTCATTCAGATGCTTGTGGGTACGTGACAATATATATATATATATATATATATATATATATATAGAATCGCACCAGACCGGTATTCTGGAGGTCGTGGGTTCGGATCCCACCCGGCGGGCATTTTTTCACCACTTCCTTTTCGACTCAAAAAATTCTTCATCTCTTTCTATGACCCACCACAACCTTCCCTTTGCTTTCCGAGGTTTTCTTGACTGCCAACCCTTATTTTCTGTCATATATATATATATATATATATATATATATATATATATATATATATATATATATATATATATATATATATATATATATATATATATATATATATATATATACAAAAACCCTGACACTAAAACTTCCTGCAAATGCCTGCACGTATGCTTTGCCGCAACACTACAGACTGGCCATCGGATGCCAGTGACGGTGAACGTTCAGCGATGGCTGAAGTGCACCGTCCAGTGCACTGCACTAAAAAAAATGAAAGCTGGGTTGGGACACAGCGCAATGCAAAATGACACGCTCATATGCCGCGGTATACTTCTTGGTGGACTCAAATTATAGCGCTATTGTAGGTTCCGCATCGACCGTTTTCGCCACACTGGATCATGGCTCCGGCGAATCGGACCACCGGGGATTCGAGTTGCCATTGACATCGGGTGAGGCTGAAATTTAATCACAGCGGTGCATCATTCACGAAAATTCGAACGTAACATTAATTTTTCCAGCTGGAGAGACGGAATGATAATGATGCGTACAACGCGTAGCAACAAAATTGCTCTAAGGTTGGACGAATCTGTTAATATTCGAGACTTGTTACTGAAAACTTGCTTAGGATCAATTGAAGAAGGCACACGAAGCAAAAGCCACAAAAAGTGGCCTTGTTAGATTGCTGGAAGCTGTGGAAGAAACGGCAGTACTCAGCCCAGGCGATTTATGCTTATGACCCGCGTGATTATTGCTCCATTTTAATATTCGCGCGTCGACGGGCACCGGCTTCGAACGAATGAAATGAAAAAGAGAAACGTCCGAGATCTTCCGACTTTGAAATTTTGAGGCGCTTATTTTGAAGCCTGGGGGATAGAACTTGAAGTGCTAAAACGAGAAAAACAATCAAAGTAAAAACAAGCACTCAGTTCTCTGACCGCCTGGCGTAACTTGCGACTATGTTACACTATGTGGCATGTTTAAGTGTCCAACCTTTTTACTGTCGTTCTACTCTAGTCCTACGAAAAGCTCGCTTGAAATAATACGTTCACCCATTTCTGGAATTCTGCATTCCCAATGTTCAGGCAACAATACGACATCTGCGTTGTACCCCCGCAAAAAAAAATAAAAAAGAAGCCTGATTAATCAACCTGAGAGTTACGTTTATCTTTATCTTAAGCCTGGTTATGTCCACTGTAGGACGAAAGTCTCTCCAAAAGATCTGCAGCCACGCCTATCGAGTGTCTGAAGGCTGATAGTGCGATTGTATAATCATTGGGAGGTTTTGAGCAAATATACTCAAATAGGGTTGCTAAATCTTTGCCTGATGAGGAAGGCTGTTCGTGTCCCAGGGAGCCTCATTTATCATGGTTTAACCTATCTAGTTCAGCCTCCCGTGGTATTCGGCGGCGTTATTTACCGGACCAGGCAGCAATTCGGACCTGGTACAACGAGCATGGAAGGTGCATAGAGCGCGCAAGGAAAGCGGCAACCCTTACCACGCGCTTTCTTCTGTCCCAAAGCGCCTTTTATTCGTTACGTTACGTTAGGGAACATTGTGTCCACGTTAGGGAACGTTAGGGAACGTTAGGGAACGTTGTGTCCATTAACACGGCTGGTAAAGAGGACCTAACTGACCGAGAAGGAAAATCAAAATAAACAAATCTATAAAGAGAAGTAATGGGCGCGTTCCACTATTGTTCATAAAATATCTCAATATGTCTTCATACCATCCCAGGGATTGATTGCATGAAATGAATGATTGTCACTACTGAGAATTAACGTGACCAAGCGAAGTGTGAAAGTACAAATAAACAAGCCTAAAAAAATGGATCGTATCTCGCGCGAAAATGAAGACTAGGTAGTTGCTTCATTTCTCTATTAATTAATTGCTTACCTGGAAACAGAGCGTCGCACTTTAACAGGTTGCACGTTACAAGATCACCGGTAATTTAGTGACGAGACAGATTCCGTTTTAATCAAGTCGCTTTCGGCATTACAGGCCAGTTCTCCCCTCATTTTTTTTACAGCCCAACGGGCAACTTTCCCGTTATAAAGATCACACACCAGCCGGCGCGCGTGCCCGCCACGCTCGACATAACCTGGGCGGCAGCGAAAAGCGTCCAAGCAAAAGAAAACAAAAAAATTGACAAACATGAAAAAAAAAAAGAAAAACGAGAGGTGATGGCGGCGGCGAGATTTGGAGAACGAGGCAAAGGGACCGGGCCAGTGGCACTCACGTGGAGTAGTACTGCCGCGGGGAGCATTCTGTCCGACTCTCGTAGTACGGCGGGCCTGCTGGCTGCTGCTGCTACCACAGTGCGTGCGCGCACGTGTCTACTACGCTGGGTTCGCGAGCAGGCTGGCTGGTCCGTCGGGGGAGCTCCGCTGAGCGATGTCCGAGCGTCGACTGGACCCGTGCGCTTTTTCCACCACCGGCAGCCGCGACAGCGGCTCGGAAGAAGGCGGCGGAGGAGAGAGGAGGGGGACGCCGGCGCGAGAAAGGCCGCGAAGAGAAGAAAGGAGCGCGCCTCGCCACCGCCGCCGCCGCCGCCGCCGCGAAGTCGTGCATGACACAGCAGCAGCAGCGGGTAGTGCGTGGCGCGAAGGTCGCCCTCTCCCGCCTCCTCTTCCGGAGGTTCTTCTTCGGCCGCCGACAACAAGCGACGTCGCCGGGACATCCCATCGCCGGCGCTCGACGATGCTGCGGCACGCGCGTCCGCGTGCTTCGAGAAGAACCGCGCGCGGACGCCCATCCGCCCATCGCGCGTGCATGCTCCGCGTCAGGTCAGACTAATGCACCTTCAGTTCAATGGCGTGCTTTGGTCGAGTGGACGGCTGTGGCTTGGAACCAAAAGCCCTGTGACGCCACCTGAACCAGCACTAGGCATGCGAAGCTTGATGATGTTGTTGACGATGATGATGGGGGTGATGATGACTATGATGATGATGATTATCAGCTTTTATTGACGGAAGAAGACTTCTAGGCGACCCTCCGCGGTGGCTCAGGGGCTAAGGCGTTGCGCTACTGAGCACGAGGACGCGGGTGCGATTCCCGGCCGCAGCGTCCGCTTTTCTGATGGAGGCGAAAAGCAAAAACGCCCGTGTGTGTACAAGATTTCGGCGCACGTTAAAGATCCTCAGGTGGTCAAAATTAATCCGGAGCCCTCCACTACGGCGCGTCTCATCGCCTGCATTGCGTCGGCGCGTTAAACCCTACAATCAATCAATCAGACTTCTAGGCCGCTAGGGAGAAAGAGGGGTGGGTACAGAAAGGGTGCAATCAGTCCGGGTCAGCTTTTCTTATTTGCTTTCTTGCGCTTAGAATAATCAAAAGAGCCGTGAGGCAGCGCCTGCGATCACACGTGGTCACGAGTGAAGGCGAAGCAACTGAACACCTAATGACGCGTGGAGTTCCCCAGGGTTGTGTCTTGATTCCAACTCTGTTCAGGAGCACATGCCTTGCACGCCTCACAACAGTCCTGCCTAGTGGTTTCAGTATTTCGCTGTATTCCGACGATATTCGTATCCGAGTCTCAAGCCGAAACGGACGAAACATTCGTTCGAAACTTTATAGAACGATTCTAGTGTGGCGAAGATACAAAACAGCTCCGTACTGAACTTGTCTCCTGAAAAGCGGTTGGCGATCCGTTGACGCGCAGAGACTTGTAACGAAACGACCAAACTGTGCAAGGGGTTCGGATGCCTTGCCTCCGACAACTCAGCTTTTCTCGTGTCACGTTTCATTGCCCGACGTTACGGGCTATTTGCAACTTTAAGAAACGGTTTGTCTT
Source organism: Haemaphysalis longicornis (assembly GCF_048455015.1). NCBI lineage: Eukaryota > Metazoa > Arthropoda > Arachnida > Ixodida > Ixodidae > Haemaphysalis > Haemaphysalis longicornis. The sequence continues at coordinate 88,098,380 of NW_027526335.1, forward strand.
TTCTACATTTTCTACAAATGAGAAGTCGTAACTCTTGCCGTTGAAAAGAAAAAAAAACATCCGTGTGCCGATATTTCGGCTCACGTTAAAGATCCCCAGGTGGGCAAAATTAATCCCGAGCCCTTCACTACGGCGCGCCTCGTAGACCAGGTGTAGCTTCGGCGCGTTAAACCACAAACCTTTGAAAAAAATTTGAAACTCTTGCCATTGCCCTGTACCTTCGCACGTGTGCCTATTCATAGCCGTATTTTAGCCAGTAGCAATTAAACAAGACGACTAAGACAACATTAATAATATTGTCGCGAAGCGGAGATCTCTTGATGTTTTCTGGTTGTTTTTTAAGTTCTGCCCACAGCCAGGGCTCTTCCTCCAAAATGTTGTGTGCGAAAGCGCGTCGGACGCGGCTGGGCGGTGGCCCCCTATTTTTCTGAGAAACGGCTCCGGCACGTGTGTCGGCCCGTCGGCCGACCGGGAGACGACGGCTGTTGGGGGAAGCGAACCCTCGCCTCGGCCTCTGTTACCGCACGCCCTGGCGTCTCCGACCCCCCGTTGCGCGCCTACGCGGGCCGCTGTGTTCTTCCGAAAACCTTCCCTTTTCCCCTGTTTACTTTAGTGCGTTTTGTCTAACTACTTGCTCTACGCCCATAATTCTCCAAGCGCGCGTTTTCGAGTCGAAACCTTGTGTCTGTGTTTTTGGTCCTTTTCACTTTGGCGGGGACATGTCTGATTGGAGCTTAGAAGCGTCTTCCTGATTGGCTGCGGGTGTGCCTTAGCCTTTTTCCACCCGGTCCGCGCACGCTAGGATGCGCTTTTTCCCCCAATGCGTCTCCCCAAAGCAAATATAACGCGGCCCCTCTGGCGATTGAGGGGGAGAGCAACACCAGGAGAGCCGCTTGCTGCCGATCGTCGGGGCCAGACGCAGGGAGCCCTTCGCCCGCCAACCATGTTTCGTTAAGTACTCTTAATCTTTTGACTGTCTTTTTCATCTATGTAAAAAGTGTAATTGTTTCAAGTTCGTATGTGCTAAATGTAACCAATTTCATCAGTAAAGTAAACAAGTTAACCTTAAAACTTCTTCGACGTCTCGACTTTTTCCTTCTGATCTTCATGCTACAGTAGCGACAGAATGTAACCAAAATACTACGTTACAATATGCACCAGTGAAATGCTCATTTAAATTTTGCGTTAAGTTGCAATTTACAAGAAAACTACCTATACAGCAACCATTTCACAGCGATTCAAGAGAACGTCGATTGTATGAATCAAGTAAGTTCAATACTTAGTGTAGAAAAAAAAAGAAAAGGTCCGTCTTTAGTATCATACCCGATGCTGTCGCGTATCGTAGATAACCGGTGTTGTGGCTTCTGCAAAATTTTAGGGGCGAAACCCTTTGAGGGCTCAGGCTGTTGGCGTCTCATGTAGTCGTTTTAACCACCGTCTCATGTAGTCACGGTACTAAAACACCGGGACACTCGTTTACACCTCGAGCTGCAACGCTTCGTAACGAGTACTAAAAAACACACCAGGACGCTCGTTTTCCAACGCCTCGCGCTAGAGCGCTTCGTGCTTCAGACACGAGACTTTTACAGCAAAGCTGTATACCTCTCCCCCAACGGTTTCAGCTACATTGGCAAAAACGCCAATGCACCAAGAATACTCTTATACACTGCACGCTTCGCTCCTCCCCAGGTTAGTGGAGATGGGCCGGGATTTTTTTTGTGCCTTAGTTTTATCTTTTTTGTTGTGTTATTTCTTTCCTGTCTTCAATCCTGTCTCTTTCTCGATCTCACAACAGCTATCCACCCATTTATTTTAATCCTAGCAGCTCTATGATCACAATTATCTAGTGTACCAAGCCCTGTTGCTAGAAGAGTTGGGATTTCCACATTTCATTAAAAAGGATTGTCCCCCTTTTTTTTCTATCAGCGTTCGTGTAGAAACATCCAAACGCTTAGCGAACAGATAGTCTCGCCATACCTTTCAAAAGATTAATAGCTTCTTCTTCTGTAACTTCTCTTCTTCTTCTGTAGCTTCTTCTCCCGTAACGTCTGGCGTCCCGCAAGGATCCGTTCTTGGGCCGTTACTGTTCCGAATCTACATTAATGACTTACCTAATAACATTTACTCTAACATAAAGTTGTTTGCTGATGACTGTGTGATCTACCGTGAAATCAAAAACCCTGCTGACCAACTTACTCTGCAGTTTGATCTTGATAACGTTTCTTCTTGGTGTAATACTTGGCTAATGAACCTTAACACTTCTAAATGTAAGATTATGAGAGTTTCACGTCGAGCCTGCGATATTTCTTCTGGCTATGTACTGAATAATTCTTCTCTCAGCAAAGTTACCTCTTACAAATATCTTGGTGTTACAATTTCTGACGACCTTTCCTGGCAGACTCACATTAACAATATTAAAAATAATGCTAACCGTACGCTCGGCTATTTACGACGTAATTTCTCTCTTGCACCGATGGAGTTGAAACTTCTTCTTTATAAAACGTTAGTGAGAACTAAGCTCGAATAGTCGTCATCTGTATGGGATCCACAGGTTAACATTCATATCATAAGCTTAGAATCCATTCAAAGTCGCGCCGCACGCTGCATTTTGTCAAATCACTCCCTTATGGCAAGCGTAACTCACATGAAATCAACTTTGAATCTAACCAGCTTATCACATCGCCGCAAAATTTCACGTCTGTCCGTCTTCCACAAGATTTATCATTCTATTCCTTCGCTAAGTAACTCGCTTTTTTTGCCGCCATCCTACATTTCATCCCGCAGCGATCACCACTTCAAAGTTGGTATTCCAAGCAGCCGGACAAATCTTCATTTTAACTCATCCGTGCCCACTACAAGCTCGGATTGGAACCACCTACCTCCTTCCATCGCAACAATCATCGACACGACTAACTTCAAGATGACCTTACACGCGTACCCGTTTTGATGTTGCTCCATTTTGTTCTATTGTTTGTAAAACGTTTTTCACCACTCCTCTCTGTAATGCATTGCCTTGAAAGTAAATAAATAAATAAATATATAAATAAATAAATAAATAAATAAATAAATAAATAGCTCACCAAGCACAATTACAACGACGCCCTCATCAATGAAATCCAAGGCACCCTATTAGCATGGATGGTCGATACCAAAATCTCGGAATTTTATAATTTAGGAACATGATAATCTTTGAATTTTGGAATCGAAATTTATAATCTTGGAACTGCGCATAGCCCTTATGTACCGCATTCAAAATACAGCTCCTGGACCAGAAAAATGAACAGGCTATATGTTTCTCCAACTTCTACGTAGCAACAAACAGAAATTAGCCACCCACACCAGGTCGACATTACGGTTAACATTCGTGCCTCATCTCTTCCTTACCCCTCCAACTCACTCCGTATTAACCATGATTGTAATTTCTGGTCGTTCATTAACACAACCCCAAGACCTCATATAGCCTTCCCCACCAACTGGATATCCGGACCTATGCTGCCGCCAAGCCACATATCAGCATATTCGGCTTTACATAAAGTAAGTGCGCCAGGCGTTTCATGATTCCATTTTATTTTCATTCACGCGAGATGGCGCACGTATAATTACTAAGCATTATTTCCCTACTCGCCCCATCCAAGCGACGTGGCCAGCTGGGTTTCTAACCTCGTATCAACGGCTTGCCAGTAAAGGGGTACTTCACTGCGAAACGAGTGTTGTAGCGGGGAAGCAAACGTTAGTATATTTGCGACATACACTCGCATACTCGCACTTGCACTCGCGCTACTCGCTCTGAAGGAATTTTTAGGGGCGAAACCCCTTAGGGGCTGGGGCTGTTGGCGTCTCATTTCGTCGTCGTAACTGTCGTCACATGTAGTCACGGTACTAAAACACCCGGACACTCGTTTACGCCTCGCGCTAGAACGTAACGCCTACTAGAAAAATACAGGGAGACTCGTTTACGCCTCGCGCTAGAACGCTTCGTGCTTCATAAGACAGGATACTTTTATAGCAAAGATGTATACCTCTACCCCCCAACAGTTCCATCTCCGTTGGCAAAAACGCCAAAGTGCCAAGAATGCACTTATAAACTGCATGCTTCGCCCCTCCCCATGTTTCACTTTAGTGGAGATGGCCCGGGATTTTTTTTATGGTAAGGATCCAAACCTCCTTACCTGTGGATGCTTGCAAATTAGTGGAGTATCGCAAACAAAACAAAAAGCGTAGCATATAAAGGCAAACATCGGAGATTATTTCCGCTGGTATTTTCGTAAAGTAAGGCTTCATTTTATTAGTAGCCAAATAGTCACCCTGCATTAGCACACCCCGGCTTTAAAATATTACTTTGGGAGTATCAGTTACTGGCTCCGCTCAAACATGGTATCTTTGCAAATGAATGAATTCGAAAGAAAGAAAGAAAGAAAGAAAGTCGTTGTTGTCGTCAACATAATCATAACCATCCCCACAATTACCATCAGCCTATTTCATATCCAGCGAAAAATAAAGGCCTCCCCCATTGACGTCCAACCACTCCTATCCTGCGCTGTACGAACACATTATTTGCCACCAAATGTCCTTAACTCATCGCTCGGACGAGGTATCTGTCTCCTTCTTCTTCTTATCCGTATACTCACTTGGTTTCCCTGACGGGCCACCGGTTGTCCCATCCACGCATTACATACGCAGCCCAAGTCCATTTCTTTCTCTTCATTCGAGCTTGAATATCTTCTACTCGACTTTTCCCAATAATCCAAGACACTCGTTTTCTATACCTCTAAGCGTACCTCCTACCACACCATCACGTGTCGGGCCGACTCTATTTCTCTTTCAAGGTTCTTAGTAAACCTCCCAATGAACCGGCGAAGAATTCAGCGCTCTGGTAATTCATTGCGTCCACAGCGGTGCCGGCAGTTGAGTCCCAATCACGGAGTACGTGGAACATGACACCGCAGCGCACGCCGGAATAACCTGTTAGCCGGAGTCAAGGCTCCTCGTCGTAGCCGGCGCTGAAGACGTGCGTCGCCCTTCGTCACACGACGACGATTAACCGCAAGGCAATCCGCTTTGTCTCACTGCGTTAATCAGCATTCCTCAAACGGTTCGCCTCGGAACGGGGCGCAATCTAAGCGCATAGGGCGAACGTATATTCGTTGTCGTTCGTAGCATTACGCATCACCCGTTATAACACAGATGAGCGGCCGAAATGAGTGAAGCTCATAACCTTTTACATGTGCGCAATAGCCGAATAATCTACACGACATCGGTAATTATCCGCGCCACCACGATATTCCTCCTACTCGAGGGTCCGTTAATGGTTTGTCAGGCTATGCCGATAGCGCGTGCAGTGCGTGTGATTCGCTCAATGTTCGAGGGAAGCATTAATTTCAACTTATGGGGCGAGGAATGAATTTCGTTATGTCATGCGTACAGACAACTTCCATGAGTTCGCTGCCATCCACTATAACTAGTGGGAAACCAGACTGCCAGAACCGAGATAAAAATAAAATTCAGGGAAGATTGCACTCACGCGCAAGACTTGAATAGCGAAGCTGTTGTAGGAAAGCATTGCCGGGCATTTCGCTCACAGGTGATATGGTGGACACAGAAGGAACTATGCATCGAGTTTGCGCATCTGAGTGTCAGCGGTAGACGTATATGTGGTGTACAGTAATGGAGAAATGAAACGCGATCGCAAAAATATGAACCAAAACACACAAACAGCGCGGTTTCCTTCCATGCAAGTCAAAATTACGCGTGGCTTAATTACAGTAACAAATTTGGAAAATGTAGCTTTTTATGTGTACCAATAGTGCGCCATTACTGGACCTCTACGAAGAGTATTTTTCCCTTTCGGGTGTCCAGGTTCATATTTTCGTTTTCAGAATTCATTTGTCCATGACGTTGCGTAACCAAAAAATACAGAAGTTGCACCATCTCGCATTTAAACCAAGTTTTTAAAGTCAAAGATGCACTGCGGCGAAAATAAACGGAAATCACACCCGTTGGATGCTAACAGATTTAAATTGCAGGAGGCCATTCTCAGCATGCCTACAAGCGTTCACACGAGCATGCCCAGGCCGCAAATACACGTGAACGGTTATGTGGGCTTGCTACTTTTCATCGTTATTCATCCTGCATGTCCGGATCCCGATGCTCTCGCTTGTCGCTGTTGCCACTCGCATCCCTCGCAAGGAAGCACTTCACGCGGTTCGTGAATTAGTCGCCTTTGAAATCGTCCCAATCTCTACTCTTCCTCACCTTATTTTACAAAGAATATTCGCTTTGTTTTTCACCCCAAGACTTCGTCTCGCCTGTCATCCTCGTCACACGGTAATCGGCTGAGCATGCGCTCCTCCTCGAGCAGGACCGGACGCTGCCGCAGGCATAAACATCGACCCTTGCATTGTGAAACGCGAAGATGCGTGGCAGGCAAAGGTCCGCTGCTCTGCGCTTTGCGATACGCGTGCTCGTTGCCGTCCACAAGAGGCAGTTAGCATTTCAAACGGTCCCGCCCGTCGGAAGGTGGACAGCTCGGGGAACGGCCGTCACGCTTAGACGAACCCCGCGGTCGCCAGTGACAGCGGCACTCCCTCGGAGCCCCGGCGACGCTCACGTCAGCGCACACGACTGAAGAAACGCGAATTGCGCGCACGCTTGCCATCCCTCTCTTCACTGGGGAAACTGCGCCAGAGAAATCCTGCACGTACCTGGGTGTCTTGGTCATTGTAGAACACCGATTTTTGGGCGGGACCCCTTTGCGTGCGGCGGCCGTCTCAGAGACGTTACACGCGGGCAGTCATCCGAACCGACAACGTCGAGAAGCAAATAATCACCCCGAGAACTACTCCTGCCGCTGCTTGCGTGGTGCCTGTTTATACAATCTCTGATCGAAGGAAGGGGGTCCGCAGATGGGCGCGTTAGCCTCAGGCGGGGGCACATCGCGGGTTGGGGTGAAGCAAAGTTAAGCTGTGGCGCGAGTAATGAAATAATTTTGCGATGACAGCCGTGATGAAGTGAGGAGGAAGGGGGGGGGGGCGGTTATCATATCGCGCCCCCACAGTGGTGGCTGCATAATAAAGGGTGCACTACATAACGGCGCATCCGCGTATTTTCCACGGCCGACCTGCAAGGCTCAGAAGAATTCGCAGCGGACAACTTCAGAGCAACGCGACATCCCCCCAAAAAATTCCCCACGGGATATGAGACACACTGAAGGAACAGGCAAGGAAACGGGCCACACACGAGACAACGAAATGGGAGACGCAATCGATCCTTCCAAAGTACCCAGTAGGTTCGGATGTTGTAAAAAAAAACTTTTTCTCTTATCGAAGAACTTGAATTGGTACCCGACACCAAGCTAAAATTTGCCCACTTGTATACGCACATCACCGCACCCCGATCGTCATCGCCACCATCAGCGTGAGGAGCAGAATTTTGGTCGGCGTGAAGATCCCGCTCGTCACGACAGACAGGGTTGGACGAGGGGACAAAAAAAAGTAGACTGTCCCTCTTCAGGTATGGTGCCGTGGTCATTGCACTCATGGGCAACATATGTGCTATTCAGAGTAAACTCTTGTGTGTATGTGTGTGTGTGTGTGTGTGTGTGTGCGTGTATGTGTGCGTGTGTGTGGGGGGGTGCGTGTGCGTGCGTGTGTGTGCGTGTGTGTGCGCGTGGGAATACATCTATCTGCGAATACATTCTTTTACTGATAAACTGAAAAAAAAACAGCGTATATTTGTGGAATATCGATTTCTATACTTCCACCGCGTGGAACTGACCTCCCCAGTGGGCTCGCTCACTGGGAGGAGGTGCTGCTGCGGAGGCTTCGAGTTGGGGTGGCCTTATCCCCAGCAGTGACCCACGCTTGGCCTGCCCGCTATCACACACCGTTTGCGGACACCTGTCCATTTTGGACGGTCCCTGCGTCCGAAGCCGACACGAGCCACCTTCTATGGACCTGCCCTGCCCTTCAAACCTCTCTCAGGCGACACCTCCGGGGGCACAGGGCTCCATCCTGGGAGACCCCCTATCTACAGCGGTGGATATGGAGCCCTTAGTACCGGTCTCTGCTGACGTTTCTGCGTGAAACAAATGTGATCTTGTACATATAACTGTTATGCCGTAAGTCAACCTCTCGCAAAAAAAAGAGCATACCGTGTAGAATACG